>NC_088229.1:27671980-27831464 GCF_036934945.1 Oncorhynchus masou masou
CAGACATGTTTTGGTACCCTTCCCCAGATCTATGCCTTGACACAATCCTGTCTCGGAGCTCTATGGACAATTCCTTCAACTTCATGGCTTGGTTTTTGCACTGTCAACTGTGTGTGCCTTTCTAAATCATGTCCATCAATTTAATTTACCACAGGTCGACTTAAATCAAATTGTAGAAACGTCTTAAGGATGATCAATGGAAACAGGATGCACCTGAGCTCAATTTCGAGTCTCATAGCAAAAAGGTCTGAATACTTATGTAAATAAGGTATTATGTTCTTTTAATTTTTATCAAATTAGCAAAAAAAATGTGCTTTGTCATTAAGGGGTATTGTGTGTAGATTGACTACGAAATATTTTTGGTCAAGGATTCTAAACACTTTCCGAATGCACTGTGGGCGAGCATGAGCGCAAGCAAGCCAAAACTTAACACCAACACAGCAGTCCATATTTAGTGTGCCCAACAGGGGGTTGCAGTTGCATGTGCAGGGAGACAGAGGTGGTAACCAGACAGGGTGTCCTCACAGTCCTCCCTGGGGTGGACTGGGTCCCAGGTAGGCCACCTGTTTGGAGCAATTTCTGCAAATCTGTGTCTGAGGGCTAAGAGAGAGGATAAGAAGCTCTGCTCCTCATAACAGATGGACTGGCCTCTGTCACACATCGGTTAAGGACCCATCTGTGAGGCCAACGTCACCACACACACCGTCGGACACAGAATTACCTTCCAACGTAATACTCTCTAGGTGCTTATTGAGAAGAGAATCAGTAATACAAGTAGGCAACATCTAAATTGAGGGCCATTTTCTGATAACAGTGCACAAGACACATACCCTAGTCTCCAACCCTGTATAGGTGGATGAATCCTAAACATTACTAAATCAATCGCTCACTTTGGGCCTCTCCCAGAATTCTAAGCATTACATAAGAGGCAAGTGCATCGGCTGAAGGCAAGTGGATAAAGTTTTAACGGTATAATAATCAATATGGAAATATTCAAATTTTCCTCAACTGAAATTAACACTTTCAGATTGTTTGCCCATTTATAACAACAAATATCAGACAGAAAATGCCATAATTGCCTAATAATGTATTTCATCATAGGTCTATGCATACACATATAGGTCTATGCATACACATATAGGTCTATGCATACACATATAGGTCTATGCATACACATATAGGTCTATGCATACACATAGCTTAAAGTAGGTAGGCCGATATCGATAGAAATAGGCTAGGTACTTGCTTTGAAATTGCATAAACCTACAGTAGCCTATGATGTTTAAGGATTTTAATAACTTAAATATCTACTCCAAATAAAAATTCAACGATGTGAGTGTCAGCTATGACATGACATATTGACTTTGAAAAAAATATATTTTGGTTATTGAACTACAATAGGTGAAGTGGATTTACATCCAGTAACGGAATTGCGGTAAAGGAATTTCATCATGCGTCCCTGATCTGTACTATACAGAGATGCATAATTATGGATATGAATGTCATTCTCTTCATTGTGAAATATCCTAAATAGGTACACAAAAAGCTATAAATATGCAAATATCTCCATTTGCATATTTGGGTATTATTCTACATACTGGCTATTATTTTAATGAACTCTGCCTCCAAACAAGATCAAATTTGGGTTGGTCCGGACCAGACCAAATGTGAACCAATCATATATGTTTCACAACTTTGGACATCAAAGTACAGCACAGTAGAGCTCAGTAGAGTACCAGTATAGCACAGTAGAGTTCAGTAGAATACAGTTCAGTTTAACACAGTACACTAGTGTACTCAACTCCAGTGTGCTCTGTACTGAACTCTACTCTTCTTTACTGTACTCTGTGCTATACTGAACGATACTCTACTTGACTGTACTGTCCAAACTTGTGAACTAAAGTGGTTTGCCACTACTATGAGTTCCCATTGTAGCCAATAAAATTGCAGATTTTTTTGGTAAATTCCATTAACGCAACGAGTTTTAATCACATAATTCATAAAAAGTTTATCAGTAAAAACACCAACTAAATTGATAGGTATACCTTTACTTGTTACTTCTGTGAACCTTCATTATCCTCCCTCATGAGGGAGAGAAATTAGAAAATATATCTTAAAGACGTGGGTTTTTGGTAACAGAATTAAGGCACAAGGCAATGTTTAAATTTACAGAAGTTAGAAAAAAAAGTCTCAAATTAAATATAAGTGTTGATGTTAGTTGGCTGGAGTCTTCCACACTATTGTGTTTTAATGCATTTCAAATACCTTTTAAGGCTTTTTCTGGTATGTTTCCTTTCCAACTGTTTGACCCGAAATTAAAGCCTTTGATTATTCATCATTTTTAAGGTGGAAAGTGGTTGGAAAATGTACATGTGCCTTCATTTCTCCAAAATAGAGACCGCTTTCATTTGATACCCAAGTTGACATGTTCCTATGGACTTCACATATTGGTGCTCATGGGTCCTTTTACATGGAAATGACCTGGACAAACTTAATTTACCATTTCAGGCTCATGACTTCCCTTGTTTTTGATTTGGTGTAGCTTACTGTTCAAGACAAATATTGACCGTTTACATTGAACCAGTGACAGAAGACATATTCCAACAGGAATAAAGAAGGTACTTTCTAGAAAGTGGGACTAACACAATAGAATGTTGGACAAGGCAAATTCAACACTACAATGGGGGGTGCACAGACAGTGAAATGGTTATTCCGTCATCCAAATTTAGGCTATACATCAGGGGTACTCAAGTACTATTTGAGAAAGTCATGTCACACAAATGTCCTAGGTTGCTAAGGTCCGACTGGATATTGTCATTTGTCGGAGTAGTTACAACAACCCCCACTTTGCAAGCCATGACACCCCAAACTATTATACTGTTCACACCCCTTGTTGGCAAAGAGACATTTTTTACATTTCCAAGCTCATTTCCTGAAATTCTACACATTTTGCCATGGGTCAGAGAAAATGTTACAGCTTTAAAGCCAATTTTCTGCAATTATACCAATTTCGCCATGTCTTATGTTCATATGATACCAGGGGTCGAGACCCGACTGGAGTTCCTATTTGTATGCATGTAAGTACAGGGCATTCAGAAAGTATTCAGACCCCTTGACTTTTTCCACGTTTCGTTACATTAGCCTTATTCTAAAATGGATTACATTAAAAACATTGTCCTAATTAATCTAGACAATACACCATAATGACAAAGCGAACAGGTTTGTAGAAACTTTTGCAAATGTACTAAAAATAAAAACCAGAAATACCTTATTCATATAAGTATTCAGACACTTGGCTATGAGACTCGAAATTGAGCTCAGGTGCGTCCTGTTTCCATTGATCATCCTTGATGTTTCTACAACTTGGAGTCCACCGGCGGTAAATTCAAATGATTGGACGTGATATGGAAAGGCACACACGTCTATATAAAAGGTCCCAAGGTTGACAGTGCATGTCAGAGCAAATACCATGCCATGAGGTCAAAGGAATTGTTCCTAGAACTCAGACAGGATTGTGTCGAGGCACAAATCTGGAGAATGGTACCAAAAAAATGTATGCAGCATTGAAGTCCTCAAGAACACAGTGGCCTCCATCATTCTTAAATGAAAGAAGTTTGGAACCACCAAGACTCTTCCTAGAGCTGGCCCTCCGGCCAAACTGAGCGGTCCTCAACTGGCTGCTTCATTTAAATAGTACCCGCAAAACACGTCTCAACGTCAACAATGAAGAGGCGACTCCGGGATTGCTGGCCTTCTGGGCAGAGTTCCTCTATCCGGTGTGTCTTCTTTTGCCCATCTTAATCTTTTATTGGCCAGTCTGAGATATGGCTTTTTCTTTGTAACTCTGCCTTGAAGGCCAGCATCCTGGAGTCACCTCTTCACTGTTGACGTTGAGACTATTTAATGAAGCTGCCAGTTGAGGACTTGTGAGGAGTCTGTTTCTCAAACTAGACAACATAATGTACTTGTCCTCTTGCTCAGTTGTGCACCGTGGCCTCCCACTCATTCCATTCTGGTTAGAGCCAGTTTGCGCTGTTCTGTGAAGGGAGTAGTACACAGCGTTGTACGATCTTCAGTTTCTTGGCAATTTCTCGCATTAAATAGCCTTCATTTCTCCAAACAAGAATAGACTGACAAGTTTCAGAAGAAAGTTATTTGTTTCTGGCCATTTTGAGCCTGTAATCAAACCCACAAATGCTGATGCTTCAGATACTCAACTAGTCTAAAGGCCAGTTTTATTGCTTCTTTATTCAGAACAGTTTTCAGCTGTGCTAACAATTGCAAAAGGGTTTTCTGATGATCAATTAGCCTTTTAAAATGATAAACTTGGATTAGGTAACAACGTGCCATTGGAACAAAGGACTGATGGTTCCTGATATGAGCCTCTGTACACCTATGTAGATATTCCAGAATTTTTTTATCTGCCGTTTCCAGCTACAATAGTCATTTACAACATTAACAATGTCTACACTGTATTTCTGATCAATTTGATGTTATTTTAATGGACAAAAAAAAGATTATTTCAAAAACAAGGACATTTCTAAGTGACACCGAATTTTTGAACGGTAGTGTATATATACACACATACATACAGTGTATTCGGAAAGTACTCAGAACCCTTGACTTTTTCCACATTGTTATGTTACAGCCTTATTTTTAAAATGCCAAGAGTGTGCAAAGCTGTGATCAAGGCTGTCCAAGGGTGGCTACTTTGAAGAATCTGAAATATAAATATATTTTGATTTGTTTAACGTTTGTTACTGCATGATATCATATGTGTTATTTCATAGTTTTGATGTCTTTATTATTCTACAATGTAGAAATTAGTGAAAATAAAGAAAAACCCTTAGGTTTTTAGGTGTTTCCAAACTTTTGACTGGTACTGTTTGTAAGCAAGGTATTTCTGATTTTTTTTTAAATTAATTTGCTAACATTTCTAAAACCCCGTTTTTGCTTTGTCATTATTGAGTATGGTGTGTAGATTTTAACATGTCATTTTAGCAAAAGGCTGTAACGTAACAAAATGTGGAAGGGAAGGGGAATGAATACTTCCCGAATGCACCCACCAAATTATTACTATAACTGACAGTCTAATTTCTCCCATCAGAAAGTGTTGTTACCACATGACATTACAGATCACCTACACAAACTTCTACAATGTCGCGTAGGAAATGAGTGTCTAATTTTCACATCAGAGCTTCTGAACCACTCTCAAACCACTTCACCACATAACAGACCTAAACACAAATCTCAACAGAAGCTTGAACAGTACCCAGTCCTACGGAGTATACCATTATTACTCTAAATAATGCAACCGTGAGCTACAGTAGTTTGTACACTTAAAGAGAGAGAAGTAAACTCACTTCCCATGATCTTCAGCCCATTCCTGAACATCTTGAAGAGCTCTATTCCAGAGTCACAGGACACCATGCGCAGCTTTGTGCTGTGTCAGTGCCTTGTCAATGTGACTAACTATGGACCAGTCATCCTGCTAACAGGAGAATAAATATGTTCCAGCAGTATCTCTACTATTTGTTTTGGGGTGAACTTTGCTCTTTGTTTTAGGAACTAACAGTTTTTGGTCTATTTTTCAAGGACAGAACATACTGGACTCACTATCTGTGACAACAAACAATGTAAAGAAATAAAGGTTTCTGTGAAAATGTGGAAGGGTTGTAGCAATTGCCTTGTTTAAATCCATTCAACACTGATCAGTTACAACAGTAGCTTTTGAACATTTACTGTAGGTGCTTAGATCAACCAAAATGTTCAGGGGAATCAAATTACCCGTGTAAAAGTATTATCATAGCTGGGCAAGACTTTTACTATGCATGATCAAATAGACTACCACTCATGTGAGAAATTAGTCTAATTCTACATTTCTAACGAATGTCACAGTTTTGGAATCTCAAACAACAGACTAGAGCTCTGCAAACATGTCTCGATAACACCTTTTGAGGTGCCAGAATATTTTCTCACTAGCCTGTTACGCAACAATTGTAGAAGGTAGTGCCTGTCTGGCCAAGCCTATCTGCTGGCTTTACTATAGTTTCCAACTACACATTGCACAATCGTAGTAGTGTAGATATTGTAGTATTGGTTAAATTGCTACGGTCTTTGTGCATATGCAAATATTTCACTGGTTGCCCTTTCTGCGTCCCCTAAGCAAATGGGGCAGTTGTCATATTTACCAATAAATAAATTAAGGTTTTCATGTTTCATTTTAGAGTGAAAAAAAATGTTTCCAGGTTACTGCCATGTTACCAAAAATACACTCCCTTAATTTTTGTGAACCTTCAAATCAAAACAATTTAATAGCTATAGCAACAGTAAAAGCAATAGGCTACATGCATTACCAATGTATTACCAGAAATATGATAAGGAATAACCTTACTGTCAGAATGTGCAGATAGTATTCTCATATCACCATGAAACTAGTGAAAATGTATTTAAATATTGTAGTACTGCTACATATGTGGTTCGGTTCGTAGGTTTACCTGTTGGAATAGACGCGTGGGGCACCGTCAGCAAGCCGAGAGACACAAAAACAGGGTAGGAGAGGAGGCGGCAGCCTCGGATCTGCACAAGATGGTGAAGACAGAGTTCTACAGCACCTCCTGGAACACCTCCAGTGAGATAGGTAGAGGGGGGGTGGGATCCTGGGGCTAGAGCCCTATGCTGTGGTGGACAGTGAACCAGAAGTTATGTAGCCGCATGCAGGCAGCGTTACGGCAGCAGCATCCTCCCTGTATTCAGCTTCTGTGTGGGTAATCAGAGCTGGAGGGCAGACAGGCAGAGTGGAGAGGGCCTTCCTGGAGGATGCGGCCAGCGTTTAGTCCTTTGTGCGCCGTGTCAGCAGGGATTATCGGAGGAGGAGGGCAGCGGGGAAAGTGGCTGCCCAGGCAGCGCACTCAGACCTGCGCTCATGCATGCACACACACGGACAGGCTTCTCTTCGGCTGCTAAATCCGTGTTCTCCCTCATCAACACACATGTGCGCGTGCGCATTTTACACACTGTGCTGCACAGCCTTCCTTTCCATGCCCCAGTGACACCTCTCTGTCTTTGCTGCCAGTGAGCAGACGGGCAAAGAACAGAGAAGAGGGGGAGGGGCAGCGAGAGCAGGGGAGGAGGAAGGGGGCAATGTGTTTGGAGAGGGGTTGTGCTTTTGGGGGGAAGAAAAGGGGCCATATGGAAGGAGACTTTATGAATGAGCACCTGCCATGGTTCCAATTTTCAATCATGGACTGTGAGTAGACCTGTGTGTGTTTCAAGTTATATTAGTTGTATGTATGGGATACACCATCCAACGAAATGCTTCCTTGTATGTTCCTTCTCGATAATGCAACAATAAGAAATAAAATATATAAATACAAGCATAAAGTAAATGGCTCAGTAGAATAAACATTTTAGCACAAGTATAAGACAGGAAGGCACAATTTATAGTCCAATATTTACATTTGTTTTGGGAGGGATTGGGGGGCAAGAGCTTAAATTGTGCAATATTTAGCCATCATTAATACTGTAATAATAAATACTGTGTGTGTGGAGATATAGCCAGGGAAGAGGAATAATGGGTGTGTGTTTGTTCTCACGCTTTGAACAGCACATGGTCATGGACAGTAATTCAATAATGTGGGCACAGCTGTGGAGGGCATGAACAAGACAGTACATTTTGCAGTCAGTCATTCTACAAACAGTCACATGAACAGGCTACTGGGTAGTTCCACCTCAAAAAGCACAAGAAAGAGGATTGACACCCAACATCTGAGATTGTTTATATAGTTAATAACAGATGTGATTAGAATTCCTGCAACATTATTTTGTTTAAATATAAGTTGATCTCTGAGAAATTAAGCTAATTGATTGCACCCGAATTGGCCATTTTCATTTATATGATTCAGGTAATATTCAATAAATATAGTACCCAACTTCTGATTTGGACCAAACGTCTTTCTACCAATGAGTAAGACACAAAGGAATCGCCCCAAACATCAAAAATCCCCCCACGGACCCCCACATTTCATGCCAATCCCACCAACAACCAGTATCAGTTCTCTATGTTTGACAACTAGTATGAGGCGGTGGCTTGTAGTATTGCTTATACATACTATGTAATGTATTCCCTGTTTTTTCCCCCCTGTTGAGAAATTAAAGATTGAAAGTAGTGTGAATGTACCTGTTTTTGACTACTAAATGCAGCAGTTCCTGCTATACCACTACACTATTGTGTTTGTTAAATAGATCACAACATTTCCTTTGCAACTTTGGGTAGAAACCTAATAGATTTGGCACATTATTCAAATACATTGTGTGGTCATCCTCACAATTCAAGCCAGTCCTCCATGAAAGCAATTTAATGTCATTCTCTTACCAACCTAATGCTTTAACCCAAACTCTTATTGAATAGTCCAACAAGTAGCTCTCCGAGCGGGCTATCCTTATGGGTCAATTCTCATATGAAGACTTTTCCTAGTCCAAAACGTTGATGGAGAAACGGGCTAGGGACTAAAATGTTGTGACAACTCTAATAGATGCCAATATCATCAACATTGTAAAACAAGAGTGTGTGTGTTTGGGACTTTTGTCATTGAAGACCTTAACATTGAAACCATTAGAACTGCTGTAGCCTAATGTTCTGCTTGTTCACCAAGAATGGTCTAACAGTAACTAATCCAGACCTTTTTTAGGGGCCATTTCTTGAACACAGATTAAGCCTAAAGAAGGACAAACTGAATTCATGGCTTGCTGAAATTACATGGAATGACTCACATGCTTTAATGAAGGACTAGGTTGAGTGGTATGCAGGGTGTGATTGTGGTAATGTTGAATTGAAATGACCTCCCGGATGACTGCCCCCCCCCCAAGCTGACACCATCTCTCAAGGAACTACACTGGGCTGTGTGCAAACTGGAAACCACATCCTGAGGCCACATTAATTGTAGCTGGGGACTTCAATGAAGTAAATCAGAGGAAAACGCAACCGAAAATCAGAATCTATGATTCAAGATTAGGAAATGTCCAGGTCTCCTCTGAGAATAGTATCAACGTATGTACACTAACTCGGTGACTGGGTTAATCAGGAAGTGCATAGAGGTTGTTGTTCCCACTGACGATTAGAATTTATCCAAACCAAAAAAACTTGGAAAGATGGTAGCATTCGTGCAAAACAAAGTGAGAACGCATTTAACGATGGCACGGTGACTGGGAACATGGACGTGTACAAAAAGACCAGCTATGACCTCTAAGGCAATCAAAGAGGCAAAACGACTCAGACACAAGACATATGTGGCAGGGACTCCAGACAATCATGGATTGTAAAGGGAAAACCAGCCACAGACACGTCGCAGACACAGGCCCTCGCTCCCAGATAAGCAACACACTTTCACCCGAAGGTGAGGAAAACATTGAGCCGGCGACGCAGCATGGGCCCACGTCGCCGGCTGTGTGCTCGCATTCTCTGTGGCCAAAGTAAGTAAGACATTTAAGCGTGTTAACCCTCGCAAGGCTGCCGGCCCAGACGGCATCCCAAGCCGTGTCCTCAGAGCATGTGCAGACGAGCTGGCTGGAGTGTTAACGGATATATTCAATCTCTCCCTATCCCAGTCTGTTGTCCCTAGTTGCGTCAAGATGTACACCATTGCTTTCTTAGATACAGGAACAAAGGTAACTGAACAAAATTACTTGTCATCATGAAGTGCTTTGAGAAGCTAGTTAAGGATCATATCACATCCACCTTACCCGACACCCACTACAACAGATCCACAGATGACAATCACCATTGCACTGCCCTATCCCACCTGGACAAGGTAAATGTTTTAATAAGACAACTAAAGTGGCCAAAAAATTAAGCTCATGAATCCACTTTACAAGGGGTATAGAGCCTAACTGGCATACATAAGCAGCACGTGAGTTTCAAGTTTGGGGAAGATAAAGGTGCATTTTTAATGCTGAAAATTATAAAAGTATTACATGCATAATTGTATTTGCAGTCACTTTTGATAATTGTGTTTTCCGCTAATGGAACATTTGCGCTCATAGCCTACTACCATGTGTGCATTGCTGCGCTTATAATGTGAAGAAATAGCCTAATAGTTTATAAAACATTTTAAGCTAAACGTTCTGATCTGTTGCATCAGCCACATTGCATAAAATAGGTTTTTTGATGCTAGTCTATTGCAAGACCTAAAAATCAAATGGAATGTTGTCACGTGCGCCCAATACAACAAGTGTAGGCCTTACAGTGAAATGCTTACTTACAAGCTCTTAAGCAACAGTGCAATTAGGAAAAATAAGTGTTAAGTAAAAAATAGAGAAGTAAAATAAACAAAATAAAAGAGCAGCAGTAAAATAAAAGTAACAAGGCTATATACAGGGGGTACCGGTACAGAGTCAATGTACGGGGGCACAGGTTAGTCGAGGTAATATGTACATGTAGGTAGAGTTAGTGACTACGCATTGATAATAAACAGAGTAGCAGCAGCGTAAAAGACTGGGTGGGGGGGAGAGGGACAACGCAAATAGTCTTGGTATCCATTTGATTAGCTGTTCGGGAGTCTTATGGCTTGGGGTAGAAGCTGTTAAGAAGCCTTTTGGACCTTGACTTGGCGCCCCGGTACCGCTTTCCGTGCGGTAGCAGAGAGAACATGCTATGACTAGGGTGGCTGGAGTCTTTTACAATTTTTAGGGGCTTCCTCGGACACTGCCTGCTATAGAGGTCCTGGATTGCAGGAAGCTTCACCCCAGTGGTGTACTGGGCCATACACACTACCCTCTGCTCGGCCTCTGACCGCAAGGCACTACAATTGCCGTACCGGGCAGTGATGCAACCAGTCAGGATGCTCTTGATGGTGCAGCTGTAGAATGGTTCGAAGATCTGAGGACTCATGCCAAATCTTTTCAGTCTCCTGAGCGGGAATAAGCTTTGTCGTGCCCTCTTCACAACTGTCTTGGTGTGTTTGGACCATGATAGTTTGTTGGCGATGTGGATACCAAAGAACTTGAAGCTCTCAACCTGCTCCACTACAGCCCAGTAAATGAGAATTGGTTGTTGATCATTGCTAGACAACCATTTGACAGAGCTAAAATAATAAATGTTGCACAATCCAGGTGTGGAAAGCTCTTGTTGATTCAAGAGTGTGAATACTTATACTTATGTAAATAAGATTTCTGTATTTCATTTAATAGATTTGCTACAATTTCTAAAAACATGTTTTCACTTTGTCATTAAGGGAAGATCGGTGAGAAAATAAATTCAGGCTGTAACAACAAAATGTTGAATAAGTCAATACTTTCTGAAGGCACTGTATTCCAGACTGACATTGCTCGTGCTGATATTTGTTAATTTCTTTCTTTTTGGATTATGCCTGTGTATTGTTTTATATTGTATTGCTTGGCATTAATGCACTAGTGGTGCAAGAAACAAGCATTTCACCTGCGATAACATCTGAAAATCTGTGCACGCGACCAATAAACTGATTAGGTTTTTAAAGAGTGCATTTACACAACTTGCTCTCTGCAAGAGATTTTGATCCCGGTGTGGTCTTGCGTGTCTGACGCAAGACCACACCGGGATCAAAATAGACTGGAAGTTTCAGGTGAAATATGGACCTATGCAAGATAAAAATGTGTCTCAAAGGGAATGGGTTATTGCTCATTGTCACAGGGGAAATGTGTCAACCATGACATTAAGCCCATCACAACCAAGTTTCAGCTTTATAGTAGGTGATAACCTAATAGTGACATTTTATTTGTTCTTGTGGCTTTTGATTCAGAGCCATGACCTTTGGATTGCTTCCATCCAGCTTTAGTACACTACGGAGTCATGTTCTATATAAACACACGTAATTTTCAGCACTTCCAAGTTAACAGATAGGCTTTAGCAGCCACAACATACAGTAGCCGCATCTAGGTAATACACAGAAACTGTCTAGGCATGATGCCTGTGGTTTATCAAATAGTGCTACATCCTGTATGATAGTGTATACACTGACAGCCTCATTGTCCCAATGCAAAATACAATTCGCTAGGCTAATATCAAACAATGGAGACAAAATAGACAGAAGCAGCAATGCACCACTCAAAAACAATTGATTCTAAGACCTCTTTATATAGAATGCTTGCTGAAAACAGCACCTGAACCACCATACCACCATTGCTCAAAGCAATTTTGTATTTGCATCACATTTTTGGGAAAAACCTTTGCAATAAAAAAAACCTGCTTCACAATAAATCATACATTTAGCCAGGCTAGACATTGTCCCATAAAGACAATCTTCTTCTTCTTCTTGTGATCTAACCTACCTCTAACCTACCCTTACAAACTTGTCTTTAAACAAAGGATTTCTGTCATTTCGGGCACACAATTGTCAAAGCCAAAAAGGTGGCCACCCCTCACTAGTTTGTCAGACAGAAATGTGACCTACTGTATGTCTGTCTCTATCCCTCTCACCGAATTGACCTCAAATATAGTCTAGGCACTATTCCGTCAAGTCTGTAATAGGCAAATGACTGAATCAAAGATGAATAGCGTACTGCATAGTTTAACAAAAGATTTGCAAGTTATGTAATTAGGCGCATTATTAAATTGAGTCATGGTTTAACAGTGTTGACAACATCAAATCCTGAGGCAATATTGCCTGCATCTTTGCACTGGATGAAGGAACAAGTATTTATTTTAGCTGAGGGGTATACAAATCATTGAGGGGTCATTGTAAACATTGGAATTGGGCAGCGATCAGAAATTATCACTCTCAAAATCATTACTTTTTAAAATCATGTGTTTCATTGATCACTGACAGTTATCACACTTCTGACACCAGGGTAAACCCATTCATAGACACTAATGTTACCATTAGCGCCTATTGATGATAGTACTGTGTCTTCTGGCCGGGACAGTTCTGTTATGGGCTTCGACTCGTTCTGAACGTTAAAACTCGTCGCTTGTGGTACGGTTTTGGAAATCGGCGAGGTATAATACAAATGAAAGGTTAAATCACTACACACCTTTATTCTGTTAGGGTTAGTGTTCGCACACGGTCATATCTCCATGATAGTTACAGTGAATGTTTACGGAAGACAGAGACAGCCACCCGTGCTAATTAGCCATCTAGCATGCTTTGAAAACCTATGCGTAAACTAACTGGGGAGGAGGTGTAGTTCCCCAAGTGAAGGAACAACGTAAGGATCTGTGCAAAACGGCTACATTAAGTGTAAATGTTTTATTTTAACGATTCTTTCTCGGTGATATGCCCATTATCTTTCATATGTTTCCAAAACCGTTTCGCAAGCAATTATCGACGTTTCTCAACTTCAAACCATAGTGCCGGGAATTGTAGTTCACATACAGCCAATCGTGGGCGAAGCTCACCTGCTACGCCCACTGCTGAAACCCCTAAGCATAATAAGGGTTTTCAATAATTAATACCAGTGAAGAAGCAGGCTCACCACCTGTTATTGAAACCAGTCTTACATATTAGTGTGTCAAAGACGGGTACGCCACATAATTGTCCTTATGGTTCAATACTAGGCTAGGTTTTAAATGTTTAAGTGGATCTGCATTACAATCCACAGTATAACATATAGTTGCCGGAATTGTATCATTTTCAATTGCCATGACATTGGGCGACAACTGCCAGTGGTACCACATATTGATACATTTGCTTCGTTAGTTAACATAAATTCAGTAACTACAGCTGGTAGTCCTGTGTGCTAGCTACCACACAGCTAGTTAGCGAACGCTACAATTTGAACGAATCTACTCGAAAACCATTTTTTGTCGTGCTTTCCTTACCTGACTCCAAATATTGAATCTGTGTTAACGTGTAATTCCATAACGGTGTCTATGATCATGGACTCCTAACCTGCTACGAAAAATCAAATCTGACTTTAATTTGACAAAAGCTGTATCCCCTCTAGCCATGACCCGCCCATACCACGAATTGTGGAGGATATATAGTGCGTCACATCTGGTTTTCATGCGCAGCAGTAGCGAGATGGCTACCCCTTGCGTAAGATGTACTTATTGCAGCTGTGTATGTATCCTTTAGGCATTAAATAAAAATAGTAATTTAACATTCAAACAGCCTGCCCAGAGAAGCAAAGTTTGTTCCCTGCCTCTTCGCTCTGGGAGACCTGTAAAGTTACACATTGATCTCCTGCTACAGTTCTCCCAAAGCATAAAGGCTACAGTAGCTAACGTTAGCTAGCAGGCGGAGACTTGGGCCAGCAAGTTAGGTAGCAGACGGAAGCTTGGGCCAGCAAGTTAGGTAGCTAACGTTTGCTAGCTGCACGTGCACAACACTCGCATGTTACTTTTCTCTACTAACATTTGACACGCGTGCGACATTAACTTTTATGGTCCTAGACTAATAGACTAGTGGTGTATTGCTGTGCTATAGTCTCCCCTGCCGATACACATCAAATAGTGGTCAGAGAGGGGCGTTCCAGAGAGGGTGTAATTGCAGACCGCGATTCCGGGCGGTTTCTGTTATGGGCGTTTCTTGATATCAAGTTATATCCGCTGATGATCGCCATCGGCCCGTGGCCGTTTCTTTTGCTGCAGTTAAAACACTTAATAAAAGACACAACATACCCCTCAGCTCTCAAATTAAGTGGACACTTCAGGTGACGTTTCATGACGTCGACGCGTATACACTTGCAGGGAAAGGGGGGAGGAATTTGTATGTATTATTAAACAGTAACAAGGGGGGAAGGAATTATTTTTAAATAGACCACCCTTGGCCAGAAGTTCGCCACTCGTTCATTCCGCGATGATTGTGTTTTCAGCCACCGGTAACTTGTGGGTGATTTATATTCGCAACAGTCAATTTATATTGGTTGCAACACACACTGCAACAAGGCAGTTAACCCACTGTTCCTAGGCCATCATTGAAAATAAGAATTTGTTCTTAACTGACTTGCCTAGTTAAATAAAGGTTAAAAATGAATTTTAAAAAAGACTCAAGGATCTGGCACTGATTGGACAAGAGGAAGATAAGATAATCGATGATGATTATTAGATAGGTTATGTTTCACACACACACGGTTGTTGCCCTGGTACTGACAGGCTAGGGACACACCTGCCACGAATTAAACTTATAGACACACAAAGTGTGAGAATGCATCTTTCCTAAATTTAATGAAGCATTTATAAGAATCAATGTCTATATATCAATAGTTTCACAGTACACAAGTAGTGTCAATCCCAGATTGTCTCTCCTTCACATAATCATATTATGTTTTACCTTTATTTGACTAGGCAAGTCAGTTAAGACCAAATTCTTACTTTCAATGATAGCCTAGGAACAGTGGGTTAACTGCGTCTGTAGAGGGGCGTCTGTAGAGGTCATCTGCTAGCACCGAGTACTTCGAGAAGAGACTATATTCCTGGCCTCAAGGTAGGAGACGCACAGTCTGAATGTACGTTATATCTGCTTAATTGACTTTCCTGTCTCTGGGTGTAGGTGGACGGCATAGACATTCTGTGTGTGAGGGAGTCCAAGTTTGCTGCAGACCACTGAAGAGCCTGGAAGTTGAACTGTGATTGGTTGTAGAACTGGAGAAGAGGAGTTCTGATTGGTGCAAAGATGGGAAAGTTATAACTGGTTTAAGAGCTTGAGGAGTGTTAAGAATAAATTTGTCTCAGACAATCTAATCCGAGAGCGATGAAAAGCTTCTAGTGTCACGTCAGTGTCTCTTCACTGACAGAGGGAGGCTATGTGACCAACAAAGAGAGACTACTCCAGTACAGAACTGCAACTGTTCCCAGTTTTAAATGAAATAGTACCTTCAAAACACCAGTCTGGCCTTCAGAGTTGCAAAGAAAAAGCCATATCTCAGACTTGCCAATAGGGAGTAGTACACAGCGCTGTACCGGGTGTTCAGTTTCTTGGCAATTTCTCATGTAATAGCCTTCATTTCTCAGAACAAGAATAGACTGACGAGTTTCAGAGGTCTTTGTTTCTAGCCATTTTGAGCCTGTAGTTGAACCCACAAATGCTGATGCTCCAGATACTCAACTAGTCTAAAGAAGGCCAGTTGTATTGCTTATTTAATGAGAACAACAGTTTTCAGCTGTACTAACATAATTGTAAAATGGTTTTCTAATGATCAATTAGCCTTTTAAAATGATCAACTTGGATTAGTTAACACAACGTGCCATTAGAACACAGGAGTGATGGTTGCTCATAATGGGCCTCTATCTACATAAACAATCATACATTTCCAGCTGCAATAGTCATTTACAACATTAACAATGTCTACACTGTATTTTTGATAAATTTGGTGTTATTTTAATGGACAAAAAATGTGATTTTCTTTCAAAAACAAGGACATTTCTGTGACCCCCAACATTTGAAAGGTAGTGTACAGTTTACAGTTTACAGACACAGTATATTTTATTTGCTTTTACATTTGTTATTAGTCCCACCCTTCAGCTCCATTCAATCCTCCAATCTATCTCTTAACACCATCCATATAGGATTTCTATTTGCCATATATTTTTCAAATGTGATGCTTCTCAGAAGTTCTGAACCTTTCTATTCTCATAGTTTCTACAGATTGTAAATTAAAGATACAACCTTCCCAGATTTTAAGTATCTCCCAGATATGTAAACAAAATTATGAGCTGGCGCACACCCAGAATAATAGTTTGTGTGGAGGTGCTGACTAACGACGGATAAACTATCAAAATAAAGAAAGTCGGACACTCCATGTATAATCTCCCAGCAATTTAATGGGTATTTACCAACATTTCAGCATCTCTGTGCCTTCCTCAGGGTAATCAAATCAAATCACATTTATTTATATAGCCCTTTGTACATCAGCTGATATCTCAAAGTGTTGTACAGAAACCCAGCCTAAAACCCCAAACAGCAAGCACTGCAGGTGTTGAAGCACGTTGGCTAGGAAAAACTCCCTAGAAAGACCAAAACCTAGGAAGAAACCTAGAGAGGAACCAGGCTATGAGGGGTGGCCAGTCCTCTTCTGGCTGTGCTGGGTGGAGATTATAACAGAACATGGCCAAGATGTTCAAATGTTCATAAATGACCAGCATGGTCAAATAATAGGTCTAGGACAGGTAGCACGTCCGGTGAACAGGTCAGGATTCCATAGCCACAGGCAGAACAATTGAAACTGGAGCAGCAGCACAGCCAGGTGGACTGGGGACAGCAAGGAGTCATCATGCCAGGTAGTCCTGAGGCATGGTCCTATGGCTCAGGTCCTCTGAGAGAGAGAAAGAAAGAGAGAATTAGAGAGAGCATACTTACATTCACACAGGACACCGGATAAGACAGGAGAAGTACTCCAGATATAACAAACTGACCCTCGCCCCCCGACACATAAACTACTGCAGCATAAATGCTGGAGGCTGAGACAGGAGGGGTCAGGAGACACTGTGGCCCCATCCAATGATACCACCGGACAGGGCCAAACAGGAAGGATATAACCTCACCCACTTTGCCAAAGCACAGCCCCCACACCACTAGAGGGATATCTTCAACCACCAACTTACCATCCTGAGACAAGGCCGAGTATAGCCCACAAAGATCTCCACCACGGCACAACCCAAGGGGGGCGCCAACCCAGACAGGAAGATCACATCATTGACAGTAAAGTCACTCGCATATTAAATATATTATGCTATTGTTATCATATAGAAACATAATGGAATATTTTACATCATATTAGCATCAACATACATTGTTTCTTTCAATTTCACATAATTTCGTATTTCATTTTTGTTACATGTAATCTTTTGGTTCAACCTTAATATATAATGAACATCATCAACACAGGGAACATATTAGGTGTACTGTACGCTAATAAGCTGTAAAAAAATAAATAATTGTAAGACTTGTTCATAAAGGAAAATGTGTTCATAAGAAGGGCCCGAGATCAAAGTCAATATTCAGACCACTAGGGGTCAATGTTTTTAGACAGGATATCCAGTAAGCCTCCCTTTGTAGTAGTAGGATCTCGATGTTACCTCCTCTCCTTGGTAGAGCAACATGCTCAATGCCTGTGTATTTGAGGGAGGAGATGGGATGGTTAGCTTCAACAAAGTGAGCTGCTACTGTATAGTCAATGTTCTTACACCTGATTGAGCTGCGGTGTTCAGCTATGTGTTGTTTTAATTGTCTTTTTATTTGTCCTACATAGGCTTTTCCACATGAACAGGTGTTGAGATAGATTACTCCCTTGGTCTTGCATGAGATTACACCCCTAACATGGATCTTTCGACCTGGATGTGGGTGTCTGAAGAAAGACGTTTTTATAGTGCTATTGCACTGTGCGCATGAGCCACATGTGTAGTTCCCATTGGGGATAGGTGTCAAGAGTGGGCTCAGGGGGCATGTCAGATCTCACCAAACTATCTCCAATATTGCATAAACATAGCGTGCATCCTGGTGGTTGCAGTGGACTAATTCCCTGGATAGAGAATGGAATATTATAGGTTTGAATCTCACTGATGCCGCATCACAATAAAGAATTGCATTTTGCATGATTAATGCCTAAGGAAATTAATTTATATATGTCTATATAGGTATGTGTATGTATATATGTGTGAATGCGTGTATGGATATATATATTTACCCCAAAAAATTATGGGGGACTGGAAATGATGCAGAAGCAACATTCTTTCCACAATATTAAGCTGATCCAAAATAATAAAATATGAATTTCCATGTTTCCTATCTGTACTTGAAGTAAAAAATCAATTAAATTTTTTTTACGCCAAGTCAGCTAGCAGTGTTATTAAAAGTTCTATTGAAACATTCAGTAAACGTTTTTAAGGAAGTTATTAAAAAAACTCAAAATATATTTCTGTTCTCAGAGCATTAATAAAACCTCCATAAAAACACTTTCCAGGAACCAGAGTAAAATGTTCTCAGAACCTCCCTGCAACCTAAAAATAAACCATCCCAGAACAGACCAAATGCACACTTGTGTTTTCAGAATGTTGAAAAAACATTCTGTTTTCCCAGGCAGGAAATGTATGGCTTTGTTTCCACAACCTTTTTAAAAACCAAAAACATACACTATGTTCCCACAACTTCCAAGGAACCAAATGTGCTAGTTGGGAAATGTTTGGTAAAGCAGTGTCATTACAAGACCCATTGCACAGAAATAGACAGCAGATTTTGTTATTGTTATTTGTTGATATCCTCTGTTTGAGCCCTAATGGAGGGTGAGTGTTGACGGAGGACCCCGTTGAAGGCTGCTTTGCATGTTGGTTGGTTTTTTACTGGGGCAGGGATAGGGTCAGGTTGGCACAGAGCATCCTTGTCTCCTAACCCCGCAAAGCATCCGCTCAACTAATGCAAAGTTTTTTTGCATAGGAAAATTAAAGTGTAGTCTTTAAAGGCTGAGGAGTTAACTAGGCATGCATGTTCATTACTTTTGGATCCATCGACACTAAAGGTAACATAACTATTTAATAATTACCAGACCTGAAACTCTTGGCTGGTGAGACTAATACTAACCTGTTCTACAAGAAAGTGTTGAAAATGTGTCTGTACCCTAAATCATTATCTGCTCAATGTATTGATAAGCAAATCTTAGTTTGTGGGTTATATACCCTCAAATCCATATTTTTTTACGGTACTATCAAACCTAATTTACATTCAAAATGTATTACTACTCAAAAGATTACATGTATACATTATGCTCATTGTTTCATGTATTAAGATAATTGTATGTCTGTTTAGTCTTCCCTCGGTCAGAATATAAGTGAAGCTCTATAAACTATCCACAGTTCCACACCCATAATAACACATGAAATATACCAGACGTTCTTTGTGGACAGAGCCAAACTGATTTGCCTCAGATGCAAATATCTACTGTTGTGCTGGGGATGGAGGCTCAAGCTGCAGGCAACATGATACAGAAGACTGGGTGACATTTGAATCTCAACAGTGGAAAGGGCTTTTCATACCCTTTGGGCCTATCCTTGGTTTTTCAGAGATTTGGATTTACACTATTCATGAGCCATGGGGATGCATGATGTCATTGTTAATTAAATGTTATTTTAGCCACAGTACTAATGTAGATTCAATATTCTGGCTGTGGTGTATGATACATTAAATACATTCCTTCCATTTATTTTTATTCTTTGTATGCATGCGTGCACATTTCTCAGAATGCCTTGGTTTAACCCTCAAGTTGACCCTGAGGCCTTCAAAAAGATGCCAAACAAATAAAATGGTCGGTAGAAATATAATCGGCTATTCTAAGCACAAAGGTTAAAAGAGTATATGAACATTGTTTCCAGAGAAAGGTGGTAAATATTTTGGTATCTGGGATGAGTGAGTGACCTGTCAGATTCAACGCAACTCTCAGGTTCTGCAATGGTTCTTTCTTTAAAGGGTTCTAGTTTATGCCATTACGGTTTGTGGTAGATGGAGGCAGATTGTGGTAAATTGCGTAATTCTGTCATTGCACCACTCTATCACAAGGGGGAGTTAGAAAGCTGATCTATCGATAGTCTAAACTGTGGCACAAATTGACTATCTTTTCATAAATTAATGGATGTGTTTTCAGTCCGAAAGTCTCTCTTCTCTGGCACTAGTGTCCTGCATTATAATATATATATATATATGCTGGAGTTGAGAGAGAACATGGGTAAATACAATGGCGCATTTACACTTGACATGTGGACTGACGAATTTTGAAAAATAGGCACGGTGGGCTTTTGGTTTTAAATAACAAACAGGCTTTATTCACCACAGTGTGAAAGAGTGATAGCCCCTCTACATAAAGTACGTCTCTGAAACACAGAGTCCTTTGCTGATGTGGAGAAACGGAATGAAAGAGAGTGCAACAAGGATTTGTCAGCATACAGCTGAGTGACTCACTCATTCGTGGCTTTGGATCCAAATAAATAATTACCAACATTCTTTCTGATAGTCTTAAATAAAGACATGTTTTGACCAAGTTAATCTGCTGTGTGTGTGTTAATTATTTGTGACATTGTGGTTACAATGAAGAATGTAAATCATATAAATCGTATTCATAATGAATAATCGGAATGCTGTTGCAAGCTTTTCATTTTTCCTTAATTTTTCGTATGAATTTATTTTGTATTTTTAGACAATACAAAACATACAAATGACAACTACGTCACACCTGCCCAGACCCACCTGCTCACACTCCCATCTCCAGCACCCACATCATTCTCTGCCACATTGCCTCAAACTACACCATTTTGTTTCTCTCTGTCGTCCACACGCACTTTAAACATTTGGATAATAAAGGCTGACATTGGTTGATTTTAATACTTCTGACAGTCAAATTTCTAACTCAACCCATAAGTGTTGGACTTTATAACATTCCCAGAAGGCATGGATTATAACCTAATGAAAAATGAACCTGATAATCTAATTTAATTTACTGCAGGCCTAAAACCCATAGGTTTAACCTTCTGAATGAATGATTATATTGAAGATAGAAGCTGCCTCTTAATGAATTCTGAGATCTGATCCGTTACCCGACATAATAATATAAATGTATTTAGCCTAATTGTTTTTATGACTACAGACAGTATGACTGAGTGGAATTTGTTTGAATAGCACAGATTTAAATGCTACTTCCTGTCACTCAAATTCTAACTCTACATCCTGTGGGGTGTCAATTACAAAATTCTGAATTGAGCCCAACCCTGGTGTGTGCTGGCGTGGTCCATGACTGAGCCCCAGCACCACATGAATAGGCCCAGGCTCTGTGCAGTCGGCAGCTGCTTCCTTTGAATGACCAAAGACAAAAAGCTTTAAATCTACAGAACCCCTTTCATCTGTACATTTGATACCCATCTTCCTCACCCCATTGTCACTGCAAACAGGTCTATGGCGTTGGGCTCAAAGTCACTACTACACTGCGTCCTGCAGACTTCATTTTGAATATGCAGTTGGCCACAAACAATTCTGTTACAGTTTTACACACACCATCAAAGGCCAGAGCATATCTAAATAATGTCGCTTGTAGCTAGGTATAAAGATTTGATTAAATAAAATGACCCCCAATAAATGACCAAACCAGTTTGTGTAAAATCTGTGTAAATGTACATTTTTTGTGTGTGAAAGAATCAGTTAGAATTCCTGCCTTGGATAGTGACACAGAACAGTACATGGGAAAGTCCCTATCCTACTGTAAATACTTTTAAGGGTTTTGGCTCAGGCTATACATTACAATGATGGGAGTCTCTCCTCATGCCTCCCATACACCTAATGCCCTCAGTTGTCTTAAAATAAGCCTAAAAATAGTACCGTTGGGAGAAAAGGGAGGCTGGTGGAATATGTGATAACCCAGGCAGGAGACCCTGGGTGAGTCCGGCTGCTCCGACAGCTTCCTGTTCAGGAAGGGCAATTAGGAATTCTTCAGGGTAGGATTCCATGGCCACGTGCAGGCTGGGGCCCAGTGCTGTACCAGGCAAAGGTTTACACCAAGCTATTCTTGCATAACCCACAGTGATAACACTGATGCATTTTTCTCAACACACATCACAGCTACCAACATCTCTTTTCCCCCCAAGCCTTATTTCTTTAGCTCTGCCTTAGCTCCTGTAACCAAGTCGGCTAAGTAAGTCCATGCAGTTTTTGGATAGTTTGAAGTTGGTGTATGAAGTAGCATTTCAGAGGGAGCTGTTTCCGGGTGGTGCGCGGTGGTGTCGTCTTTGTTTTCCTGAACAGGAGACTGCTGGATTTGTTTCTCTTCCACGGCACATGTCACGTTCATCATGAGGTAGGTGTTCTCACACCTACCGAGTGTCTACCTGTCACTATGACTGGAAACAGGCACTTTTTGGAGGAGTAGAATATAATAAATCACGTGCATTTTACTGTCATAGAATTAATAATGAGTAGAACAAAATTACTTGTTGAAATCCATTTCAGGCAAAATTAGTTGTTTGAAGGTAATGTATCTCGATGGATTGTGGTGCCATTTCAAATTTCTGTTTAATTTACTTGCAGCAGCAGTACCAAATACCGGTATTTTAGATAAATAAGCATTTTCATATTGTTTTGTAAAGTTGAGTTAGCTCCTCCTTTTCAGCTCTTCAAAATAATTTGCTTGCATCTCTAAATATAATCAAAATTAGATCATAAATATGTGTTTGCCAATACTATTTTACTTGTTATTTTGTTTGGATACAATTGAGTTTTGGATGTTTGCATCATATACGTCCAACCTCAATGATGTCCGCGCAAAGTATGAGTGGAAATTCTTAGGTGAAACCAGGGTGCTCTTTGATAGCTACAGTAATTAACACCTGTCTTCCTGAAAGATATTCTTATCAGATACCACTTAACTCTCTTAACCAGGCTACATGACCAACACAAATACTATAGCATCTGTGCCATACATGTAGTGTAGCACCAGTAATTTACATGATCCTATGCCCAAGTTTATCTCTATATCATAACATAGGACATCATCAGGGTGAATTATGAATAGCTGGTCTCCTTAACTCCCGTTCTCTGATAGGCTCTTTTGGGACTGTGTTATGTCTACTTACGTTCTGATTGGGCAAAGGCCGTAGTGGACTCAGTAGCTCTGTGACTGGAGATCTCTTTGTTGACAGAGTGGCGCCGAAACTGAATGTTTTGTGAAGCCATAAAACTGCTTCCAGGGTTGAGCAACAGCCCCTGTTCTATTAACACACTGACAAATGTGTTAATGTATAGCCCTCTTGCAGACTCCAAAGTGTATATATGATGGAGTCAGATGATACGCAGGCAGGCCCGTGGACTTTGATTCCTAATTTCTTCCTGAATCATTGAAAATAAATTAAATCTGCCAATCATTTACTTGACCTGAGGGCCTATGTGAATAATGTTAAACTTGAGAGAGTGTCTAGATCATTCAAGTTCCAGATATAATAGGTGATGAAAGAAAAACATAAGCATTTATTTATCAGTGTGTGTGTGTCCATGCATTCTCCTCAAATGTATTTGTTCACGAGGGAGCGTTTTGAATATTTTGATCTCCCCCTACTCACTGTAATGCTTAGGTGAGATGCATTCTTTGACGATGGCTCTCAGTATTTCTCAGTAAATCACTTTTAATTGGGAACTTTAACACTGTGCTCAAGTAAATCATGCTACTCACTGAACACAAAGAGGAACCAGTTTTTTTACACCCCTCATTGAAGAACAAAGGGTCCCCAGTGCAGCCAGCAACAAACACGCCCGTCATTTCAATTCAGAAATGTACTTAGGCATTAAGGCAGTCAGTTTTATTAATCTGTACCCTCTGGCTGATGCCTTTTATTGAAGATCAGAAGGGCTATATGCAACAGAACATTGGTCTGCTTTTAAGTTGTTCCACATACAGTATGTGACATCTATGTTCCTTGTGAGTGGATTTTATGATAACATGAGATTTGACCATTGAGTTGTGCTTATTATTGTATCTATACAACCTTTTTTGAGAGTGTTAGTTGAGGTTCATGATTATTCTTACCCCAATATTCACATTTCATATTTTTATCATGCTGCTGATCTTGGTATCATATTTGTTCATTTTATAAATCGCATTTAATTTTTAGAATGTTCCGGGTGGCTTCTTAGCACAATGGAAGGGCGAAGAAGGGAGATAGGTGTACCATGGCGGTCTGATCCCCTCCTTGGCAACCAATCCCTTTGGGCCCAGTGATGACTGTATCTTCACATGAGCCCCGCTCCCCAAGGGTCCTCTCATCACAAACACATCTTGCATCATTATCTAGACCTGCTGTTACATTTCTAAAAAATACATGTTTCTAGCTTATGCGATATGATATATCTATGGCAGTATTTCCCAACTCCAGTCTTCAAGTAATTCTGTTAAAATGTGTATCTTATATGCTCTTTTCCCAAACAACTGCCATTAACAACTTCCTAATGAAAATAGAGAAAAACTTAGAGAATATTGAGTCCTCCTTATTTTGTCAGGATTGATCATCTGAAAGAATACATTTTAGTGAATGGTGGTATTTTTCTAGAATTCTATGGCATGTTCTGTGATCAGGTACTTTCTTATCTGAATAGGATATTAAACACATATATGCAACAAAACATATTACAAATGGCATTTAGTCTTACATTTGATAAGAAAAGAAATACACAATATTTTATCTTTATTTAACTAGGCAAGTCACTTAAGAACAAATTCTTATTTTCAATGATGGCCTAGGAACAGTGGGTTAACTAACCACTAGGCTACCCTGCCGCCCCTAATAAAGCAACAACTTAATTGAAAGAATAAGGTTAGGGGAATACAATCTCTTATTCAAATCTGAAAACTAAGTGCAAGTTACATCAAATCAAATTGTATTCGTTACATGCGCCGAATACAACAGGCAGTGAACTGCTTACTTCCAAGCCCTTAACCAACTATGCAGTTTTAAGAAAAAATACATAGATAAGTAAAAAGTAAAAAAGAAAAAATAAGAAAAAATTCTAAAATAATTAAAGAGCAGCAGTAAAATAACACTAGCGAGGCTATATACAGGGGATATCGTTACAGAGATAATGTGCCGGGGCACCGGTTAGTCAAGATAATTGAGATAATATGTACAGTTGAAGTCGGAAGTTTACATTCAGTTAGGTTGGAGTCATTAAAACTCATTTTTCAACCACTCCACAAATTTCTTGTTAACAAACTATAGTTTTGGCAAGTTGGTTAGGACATCTACTCTGTGCATGACACAAGTAATTTTTCCAACAATTGTTTACAGACAGATTATTTCACTTATAATTCACTGTATGGCAATTCCAGTGGGTCAGAAGTTCACATACACTAAGTTGACTGTGGCTTTAAAAAGCTTGGAACGTTCCAGATTATGTCATGGCTTTAGAAGCTTCTGATAGGCTAATTGACATCATTTGAGTCAACTGGAGGTGTACCCGTGGATGTATTTCAAGGCCTACCTTCAAACTCAGTGCCTCTTTGCTTGACATCATGGGAAAATCAAAAGAAATCAGCCAAGACCTCAGAAAAAAAGTAGCAGACCTCCTCAAGCCTGGTTCATCCTTGGGAGCAATTTCCAAGCGCCTGAAGGCACCACGTTCATCTGTACAAACAATAGTACGCAAGTTTAAACACCATGGGACCATGCAGCTGTTCAGTGGAAGAAGCCACTGCTCCAAAACCGCCATAAAAAAGCCAGACTACGGTTTGCAACTGCACATGCGGACAAAGATGGTACTTTTTGGAGAAATGTTCTCTGGTCTGATAAAACAAAAATAGAACTGTTTGGCCATAATGACCATCATTATGTTTGAGGAAAAAGGGGGATACTTGCAAGCCGAAGAACACCATCCCAACCATGCAGCACGGGAGTGGCAGCATCATGTTGTGGGGGTGCTTAGCTGTAGGAGGGAATGGTGTAGTTCACAAAATAGATGGCATCATGATTATGTGGATATATTGAAGCATCTCAAGACATCAGTCAGTTAAAGCTTGGTTGCAAATGGGTCTTCCAAATGGACAATGACCTTAAGCATACTTCCAAAGTTGTGGCAAAATGGCTTAAGGACAACAAAGTCAAGGTATTGGAGTGGCCATCACAAAGCCCTGACCTCAATCCTATCCTAGTTCCGCCCCAGAATTTGTGGGCGGAACTGAAAAAGCGTGTGCGAGCAAAGAGACATACAAACCTGACTCAGTTACACCAGCTCTGTCAGGAGGAATGGGCCAAAATTCACCCAACTTATTGTGGGAAGCTTATGGAAGGCTACCCAAAATGTTTGACCCAAGCTAAACTAGTTAAAGGCAATGCTACCAAATACTAATTCAGTGTATGTAAACTTCTGACCCACTTGGAATGTGGTGAAAGAAATCAAAGCTGAAATAAATAATTCTCTCAACTATTATTCTGACATTTCACATTCTTAAAGGAAGTGGTGATCCTAACTGACCTAATACAGGGCATTTTTACTAGGATTAAATGTCAGGAAATGTGAAAAACTGAGTTTAAATGTATTTGGCTAAGGTGTATGTAAACCTCCGACTTCAACTGTACATATATTTGTAGAGTTAAAGTGACTATGCATAGATAATAAACAGAGAGTAGCAGCAGCATAAAAGAGGGGGGTGGCAATGCTAATAGTATGTTCTCTGACCTCCCCCTATAGCCTGTCTCATCGTTGTCGGTGATCAGGGCTAACACTGTTGTGTCATTAGCAAACTTAATGATGGTGTTGGAGTCGTGTCTGGCCGTGCAGTCATGAGTGAACAGGGAGTACAGGAGAGGGCTGAGCACGCACCCCTGAGGTGCTCCCATGTTGAGGATCAGTCTGGCGGGTGTGGTGTTACCTACCCTTAGCACCTGGGGGTGGCCCGTCAGGAAGTCCAGAATCCATTTGCAGAGGGAGGTGTTAGGTCCCAGAGTCCTTAGCTTAGTGGTGAGTTTTGAGGGCACTATGGTGTTGAACACTGAGTGGTAGTCGATGAATAGCATTCTCACATAGGTGTTCCTTTTTTCCAGGTGGGAAAGGGCATTGTGGAGTGCAATAGAGATTGCATCATCTGTGGATCTGTTGGGGCGGTATGCAAATTGGGTGGGTCTAGGTTTCATAATGGTGTTGATGTAAGCCATGACCAGCCTTTCAAAGCACTTCATGGCTACAGACGTGAGTGCTGCGGGTCGGCAGTCATTTCGGCAGGTTACTTTAGTGTTATTGGGCACAGGGACTATGTTTGTCTGCTTGAAACATGTTGGTATTACAGACTCGGGCACGGAGAGGTTGAAAATGTTGTTGAAGACACTTGCCAGTTGGTCAGCACATGCTCGGAGTACACATTCTGGTAATCTGTCTGGCCCTGTGGCCTTGTGAATGTTGACCTGTTTAAAGGTCTTACTCACATTGGCTACAGAGAGCGTGATCACACAGTCGCCTCTGGATGAGCGTTTTCCTGTTTGCTTATGGCCGTATACACCTCATTGAGTGTGGTCTTAGTGCCAGCATCCGTTTGTGGTGGTAAATAGACAGCTATGAAGAATATAGATGAAACTCTCTTGGTAAATAGTGTGGTCTACAGCTTATCATGAGATACTCTAACTCAAGGGAGCAAATTTGTAAGTCGCTCTGGATAAGAGCGTCTGCTAAATGACTTAAATGTAAATGTAAATGCAAAACCTCAAGACATCCTTCGATATCGTGCACCAGCTGTTGTTTACAAATATACACAGACCGCCACTCCTTGTCTTACCAGAGGCTACTGTTATATCCTGCCAATACAGTGTATAACCAGCCAGCTGTATGTTATTCATGTCGTCGTTCAGCCACGACTTGGTGAAACATAAGATATTACAGTTTTTAATGTCCCGTTGGTAGGATATATATGCTTGTAGTTTGTCCATTTTATTATCCAATGATTGTACATTGGCTAATAGGACCGATGGTATCATACTATCATAATTGCTCCTGTAAGTTGCTCTGTATTAGAGCGTCTGCTAAGTGAATAACGTGTAAATGTAATAACCATAACATTATATACAACATTCCTCTCATGGATATTGTCATCAAAATTGAACTGGAATTATAAAATATTATAAGAATAAGGGATATAATAACAATAATTGGCTTTTCCAACTTAAATGTCTTCTGACAGACATTCACTAGGCCTGTAGCCTAATACAAGAAGAGTCAGACCAAATTAAAAGCAGGCAAGAAAGGGGAAATTACCAATGAAAATCTGAGCTACTGAGTGAAGACTATGAGTCCCTTTACTAGTACCTATGTTCATTAAGAACACCTGCTCTTTCCATGACATAGACTGACCAGGTGAATTCAGGTGAAAGCCATGATCCCTTATTGATGTCACTTGTTAAATCCACCTCAGAGTAGATGAAGGGGAGGAGACAGGTTAAAGAAGGATTTTTAAGTCTTGAGAGAATTGAGACATGGATTGTGTATGTGTGCCATTCAAAGAGTGAATGGGCAAGACAACATATTTAAGTGTCTTTGAATGGGGTAAGGTAGTAGGTGCCAGGCGAACCGGTTTGTGTCAAGAACTGCAACAATGCTGGGTTTTTCACATTCAACATTCAACAGTTTCCCGTGTGTGTCAAGAATGGTCCACCACACAAAAGATTTCCAGCAAACTTGACACAACTGTGGGAAGCATTGGAGTCAACATGAGCCAGCATCCCTGTAGAACGCTTTCGACACCATGTAGAGTGTATGTCCCAATGAATTGAAGCTGTTCTGAGGGTAAAAGAGGGGTGAAACTCAATATTAGGAAGATGTTTCTAATATTTGGTGTAATCAGTATATATCTGTGTATGTTTCCGGTGAGGGTGTGATTGTGCCTCAGCCCTGTTTGCAGCCTCAGAAGCATGTTGTCTAGTCTCTCCAGCCCCTGCCTATCCTTGTCACCATGGGGGCAGCTATTGACTGCTATGACATGTCTATAGTGTCGCCTTCCTCACATAGGACAGAGATCTGACAGAATACATATTTTTGCTCAGCTTTACTTCCTGAAGTGTTTCCATTCCCTTTTAAGATGATTTGGTCATGTATATGCATGTACTGTCCTAGTGTGAACAATTCATAACTGGCTTTGGTATTGTGTGAGAAACAATGGAGAGGATTCTCGAATGGGAGAGACAGACAGGTGTGTTTGAAGACGGTGCGCTGCAATAGTCCATATGTTGTGTCCAGAGCACACAAACCTCTTCAAAACGACACAATACCCAATGTGCCCGAGAAGCAGGCGATGCAAACAGACATGCTCTATACCAGGAGTACAATGAAAAAGGAGACCTGGAGGTCAACATTTAGCCTCATCTCCTAAACAAACTCCACAGGGCCACGCACATGGCTTTCCCCTCATTACTGAAACTTGACCCTGAGCAGCCACTGGCCAGGTGTGTTTGATGGGCTGTGGCGGTCAGACCTAGCAGGGCCTTTCATGGGCTAATGTGTGCAGATGAGAATGTGATGGCTTCGCTCAAATATAAAGAGATTAATGATCATAATGTCCAAAATAATAATAATAATGAGCAATGGATTGTAAAAGCCTTCTTTTCTTATGTTCAAAGTGCTTTACATAGGGGAAAACTCAAAATGAGAAATTAAGATTGAAAATGTAGTGGGGTTTGTAATTTTATCTTTATGGAACAGGTCTCTCTTGTAAAAGAGATTACAATCTGTTGAATAAAAATAATCACATAAAATAATTATGTGTTGGTGTCCATGCATTTGAATGCACTGCTAACTAGTGCAATACATTTACATTAGCGTTGTTGCATTCCCAACAAAAAAAGTCACTTTAAGGCCCTAAATTTGAGACTAATGCCAGTAAGTGACTTCCAGCATTGTATCCTTTTTAAGGCCGAACATCATAGTGGATTTTGTGCATTATAAAACTTCTCAGCTTTAGGCCTTGAAGATCACATGAAAGTGTCTTTTCTTCACTGGTGAGGACTATTGATTGTGTTGAGTAAATTAAACCACTGGGCTGGCCTAACAGATGTGTTGTGGAATAAAGGTGCTTTAATAATTGGTTCGTCTGACTCCTCTTTCTCTGTGTCCCTATGGCAACAACCCCATTGGGGCTTATGGGATGGCTCTCCGAGACCGAGACACACACACACACACACACACACACACACACACACACACACACACACACACACACACACACACACACACACACACACACACAATCCTTGGGGCCCAATTACTTGGTGGTATATGGCAGCTAGTTGGAGCAAGGCTGTGGTAGCTAGCCTGCTTGTGTGTGGCAGTCCCCAGGTGAATGCTCCACACACACACACAACTCCTCTCATATCACTTATAAACCTCTTTCATATAGGAACACATCACAATATGGAGTTACAGTGAGGTAAGGTAATCTGTCACATGAAATGTATCTATGTAGTAGGCCTAGTCATTCATTCCCACTCATAGCTCATCTCTGGTCAACTCAGAGGTAGCTGAACTCTTGAGTAGTGCAAAGACAAGAAGGTAATTGGTGAGAAACTTCATAGAAATCAATGGTTCAGCACTGATCATGATAATGAGAGCTCTTTCAGCATCACACCTGTGCTAAGTCCTTTAATTTCCTGTAAAACAATGTCAACCTCTGTAATTATCCCACAGTCACTGAGCGGAAGGACAAAATGAAGACAGGTGGATAAAACAAAACAAACAGATTCAGCATAATAGCCTAATGGTACTGACGAGTAATGACAAAACTATGACTTGGCTTACGATGTAAGAGGGGGAAAATCATGTAGGTAGCTTGGTGAAATTGTAAAACCTGAGTGATGACAAAATTAAATGTGATCATAACTCACATACTGTCCTTAGGGCTGACCTAATGTCTAACTAGTGTCCAGTGGCGTAAGGTTACAGGGATCTATTTGGGAGGAGGGGTCATAAAAGTCCACAAGCTGACCACAAACAGACAAACTGACCAAATTATATTACATTTAAAATGAATGACCTCACAAAATCAACAATGACTAATCAGACAATAAGAAGTGGATACAATTGGATAAACACAATGGGAAAGTGGGTACAACAGGGCCTAAATGCAAAGTAATACAAAAACACACACACTCTATGATGGCATGAACACTAGCCCATTTAGCAGAATTGTGGTGCTGTGTGTTTTGTGTGTTGTGTGTGTGTGTGTGCGTGCGTGGGTGCGTCTGTGAATGAGTGTGTGTTTAGTGTGTGTGTGAAGCTGTAGTTAACGCTGGACCAGTGTTGATGGATGTCTTTACATCCTCCCTCGCGTGACAGGCCAGCCTGATACCCATCAGTACTCAAATGAACTCAGGTTGTGCCCCAGCTCCTCACTCTAAACCTAATTTGAAATGCAAATGAAAATGCTAAAAAAAGCAAATCTTTCAGACCAGGGCAATTTACTCACCAATCCCTTTGAAAAAGGCTAACTTTCACTCAGGAACAACTTTAGAGAGAAGCAGAAAAGCTAATAGGTATTGTTTGGAAGGAAACATGCCTTCACAAGGCATGTTTTCTGTGTGCTTGAACACTTAGGTGCTTTGGTGCACCCATAGTTGTTACCCATGTCTGCTAAATGCAGAAAAATAAACACATATCATAGTCTTCCCTGAGTAGTTATTCCACTCTCACAACCACTGTATGTGGTTGTTTTTATTAATATTAGTTGAATACATTGCCTGTAAGCCGCTCTGCTAACTAAAATGTAATGTTAAATGTAAGGCCACTGCTACTCTATGACAGGTTGTGTCTCCAACTGCTATCATGTTCAGTGGCGGCAGGTGGTTAGAGTGTTGGAAGTTCAAATCCCAGAGCGGACAAGGTAAAGGTCTGTTGTTTTGCCCCTGAACAAGGCAGTTAACCCGCTGTCATTGAAAATAAGAATTTGTTCTTAACTGACTTGCCTAGTTACATTTTTAAATAAATGTTCAAATTAGATGGATCCTGCATAATTCTACTCAAAACACCTGCTCTTTCCATGACATAGACTGACCAGGTGAAGTCAGGTGACCGCTATGACCCCTTATTGATTTCACCTGTTAAACCCACTTCAATCGATGTAGATGAAGGGGAGGAGACAGGTTAAAGAAGGATTTTTAAGCCTTGAGACAATTGAGGTATGGATTGTGTATATGTGCCATTCAGAGGATGAAGGGAAAGGGAATGGGCAAGACTAAAGATTTAAGTGCCTTTGAAGGGAGTAATGTAGTGCCCGACGCACTGGTTGGAGTGTGTCAAAAGGTTTTTCACACTCAACAGTTTCCCGTGTGTATTAAGTATGGTCCACAATCCAAACAACATCCAGCCAACTAGACACAACTGTGGGAAGCATTGGAGTCAACATGGGCCAGCATCCCTATTGAATGCTTTCGACACCTTGTAGAGTCCATCTCCCGGCGAATTTAGGCTTTTCTGAGGGCAAAAGAGGGGTGCAACTCAATAATAGGAAAGTGTTCCTAATGTTTTGTTCACCAGTGGAGGCTGCTGAGGGGAGGACGGCTCATAATAATGGCTGGAATGGAGTGAATGGAATGGTATCAAACATATCAAACAAGAATGTGTTTGATACCATTCCATTCACTCCATTCTGCCATTATTATGAGCAGTCCTCCCCTCAACAGCCTTAACTGTTGTACACTCCATGTATATCTGTGGCCTGCCAATTCGAACAATCACCTCTCCTCTCGCCTGCTTCACGGCAATCTGTGCCACGCCCGCTCCCCTGAAACAGGATCTGAATCTGGCATTGTTTGTATTGTCAAAGCTAATCCAGTCAATTACACCAGGACCACAGTGGCTGCCTTGCCCACTAGTCAGCCCAGCACAGCCAAATAGACAGCCAGCCAGCCAGCCCAGCCCAGCCCAGCCCAGGGATTAGGGCCTGATGCCTCCGGGGCTCAGCCTCAGCCCCATCAGCCCCAGTGATTGATAGACCAACATATCCTGCTCCTGTCACCTCCCCCTCCCTCTCTCTCCCTCCTTCTCCTTCCATGGCCTTCCCTGGCTCACCTCCAACGGCATGTGTCTCTCTGTCTGTCTGTTTTACCTACTGGTACTTTGTTCAACTGTCGTTCTGGTTGTAAACCAGTAGGGCTTTATTTGTTAGCCACAGAGGCTGGAATGGGTGTGTGAACAGAAAATAGAGAGACTGAAAAAGACAAGGGCAAAGAGCAGGTATTTCAGGTTACAGCCATTTCATATACGCTGACAAGTAAACCAGAGGTCATGTGATTTTCTACAGAGGATTTTAGGTAGACTCTACCCCCCCCCGCCCCATCGTGGATGATGGTGGTGCAGTTTGTGTTGTGATAGGAACAGAAGAACAGAAGCTTGGGCTGACATCGTAAACATGGGGGCAGTCGAACTGGTGAGGTGGGACTGGAGGGGGGGACTGGGGTTAGTCTCAGACCTGATTGGCCCACTGCAGCGCAGGGGACACACCTGTGAGCACCAAAGGCTTAGGGGATTGGCTGAAACCTGAAAATTACACCTGTGTGCGTGTGTGTGGGGGGGGGGGGTACATGTAAACCTAGCCCCTTTACAAATTCAGTCGACTCATCTTAAGGAGCTTAACCAGGTAGCGGCGCCGCAAGCTCCCTTGAAACTTGAACCGAGTCAAACCTGTTGATTAGGTTTTTGGTGTTAGTTCTTTGCCTCCTCGTTGAGTGTCTAGTCAAGCCGAGCTAATTCTCTTGCCTGAGATTGACGACTTTTTCAAAGCGACCATCATAGAGGTAGTCTCTCTGTGAGAGGAGGGAAGAGGAAGACAAGCATATGAAGCCAGCAGTCCCAGCAGCCAGCAGCCAGCAGCCAGCAGCCAGCGCTCAATGATGGCTCTTGTCATGGGTTTCTGGCTCACTTGACCACACCTGGGAAGGAAAGGGTAACTCACCAACATGATATCTCTTTCTTTGTTTTCTCTTTGATCAGTGTACGATTTCCTCCGACATTATTTGTGATATATTTGCTTTGTCATCGCCCTTGTTCAGCACCGGCTTACAGGTACACTGAAGCCCAGTTGTGTGTATACTTGTGTAATGGCCAGTAAGTGGATGGCAAGCAAACAAATGTTGTTGGTATTTGTGTGCTGTTACAGGAAAATGCATGCTTCGATGGCAAGCATATCATAAACCGTATCAGATTCCAGTCCATTTAAAGAGAAAGAAAAAGAGGGAACAATAGAGCCAAACGTTCATTACTAAACTGGAAAGACCAGTTGGGGCAGGTAGAGGCAAACAGCCAGACTTGTCAAAGGATATAAAGACAGCGGCTTTTTCCCTCCAATACACATTTGGAAGAACATTTGAGCAGTTATGGTAACATTATGCTAGTTTTACATCTAGAAAAGCTGATGATAATCAATTGACGAAAAAATCATGTTGAATGTTTTGATTATTTCACAAAAGAAACATTGTTATTATGTATTTAAAATAATGTATCTATTTCTGATAAACAATTATAAAGAATGCATGGGAGCATTTCTTGTTGATGTAAAATGGCTTTTGATAACTTATATCTGATACCTGTTGAATAAGAGTCTCATCGCAGCCTTTTGTTAGGATGTTGCATGTCTTGAAAAGGAGACTAAAATACCAAGGCTTGTTCTAACTTGTTTCCTTTGGAATGTAAAGATAGAGATTTTAAATATAAATCTCTGTTTGTCTTAATATTTGATCTGAGAAATAAGAGGCTTCATGTAGTGGATGTATGTTGAACGTAAAATGTCTGCTCATCCATTTTACTCTCCTGTGTGGTTTCAATTGCAAGTCAATAAGGACTGTTATATATTGTTAGACTTCTGGGATTATAAAATCGCCATGATGATAGTTATGTTTTTGGAATGTTTTATGTAGGCAAGAATATTTAACTAATATTTTGCATATTTCATGGAATTATAAAGGGGTTGTTTATAAATGGAGGGAAAATGTGAGGAGTGAGGTGGAAGATTTTGTTTGGTGGCGAGAGAGAGAGACATTTGCGCAATTATTACACATACATGAATGAGTCATTTGTAATTGCTTATAGCTTTTTAAAGATTATGGCTATGGTTTGGGCATTACAGATATCACGACTGGTCTGTAGAGAATTTCCATAGTATGTGACTTGCTGTATTGGCAGGCCATACAAAATGGTGGTTGAATTTTTTATATCATTTATAGTTTTTTTACAGCTTAGAAAACAGACATGTGAAACTCAGAACAAATTTACTAGCGTGTTTCCTCTCGGTGAGAGAAAACTGTAGTGCCAATCACAGAGTAAGGTGAGAGGTCAGGAAAAAAAACATTAAGTTTGTGAACTGAAGAACAGGCAATTTAAATAGGTACAGTATGACTGACTATGCAGCTTGTGCAATAACCGGTTTAAACCATTAACGTTATAGTCGTTATATCTTGATGGAATGCTGTTGCTTTGTGCCTCGATAAATCAATGGCAATAGGTGCTATAAAAATATGTGAAACCTTGGTAGGGTTTTAAGGATATTTTTTTATTTAACCTTTATTTAACTATACGTTAAAGGCAATCTATTTAACAATATATTAAGGGAAGAAAATATAATCAGACAAAGCATGGAAATATTATATATCTATTCCTAGCTTTAATATCAATGTGAGGAAAATTGGAAATGCTAATCTATATTTGTGAGATTTATACCAACCAAACTGAAATATAGATTACTGAATTAAGGAACCATGCATGAGAGAGTCTACAAACCTTTTTTGCTTAACAAATGTCTTGTAAATTTCACTCACTCATAGGAAATATTTAAAACTGAAAGGGAAAGGAAACAGTGATAGTTCTAAACTGAAATATTTAACTCTGATAAAATAGTAGAATAGTGAATAGAATTCAGTGATTTAGCAGAGGGGAATTGAACAAGTGACAAAAGCGACAAATCGAGCCACAAAGCTTTTCTCTCCAAAAGTCTGGAGGGTTAATTAGTTGTGTTGAGATAAGGTTTAACCTTAAATAAGGTTTTGTATTTCCCTGCCAATGTTCTCCACAAAAATGCCAACTATTGATTAAGGGCCAGGCTGGTTTACCTATCAGGTTGTTCATTTCACAGTGGAGTCACATTCCAGCGGAGAGGGCAGAGTTACCTGATCACCCCTCACAACTCAGTAAGGCTACAGCATGGGCAGCCATAAGCGCCATGCCAAATGAACAACAGCTCCAACAACGGAATAACTTCAGCCAAAACAGGGATGAGTTCCAGGGAGAAAGGGAGAAAACTTAAGCGAAGCTAAAAGAAGGAAAGATAACAGAAGAAATGCACAGCAAGTACTTGTTGGTGGTAGGATGCCAAGTACTCCAGTAATACTTGAAACTATAGGGTCTACTTGACTTGAACTTTTATTTCCATTGTCTTCTTCTTCATTCCAAAAGCTTTAATACTCATTCTTTCTCACAAATCTCTCTCTCTCTCTTTCTCTCTCTCTCTTCCTCAGGCCTGCAGCCCTGGTTTATAATGCTGATGATTAACTAAATAGAGGCTGCTGCAGAGAGCAGGTCTGCTTGGCTTTCTCATTTCATGGGGCCTGACTGACTGACCGGGAAGAAGCTGAAGTGTTTACAGGCTCTGGTTTCTGGAAATTCAAGATATTTTCTCCCCCCTCCCCCCACCTTTAATCACTTTGTTTTGTTACATTCTTTCCTTTTGGGTTCCTTTTCACAACGGTAAGGTTACAGGTGCATTCTCCATTTTCATTCTCCACCTCCCTTTGCTGCCTGTGCTTTTCCCTCCCTTATGCTCTGTCTTTCTCTCCTCTCTCCTGCTCTCTCACTCTCTCTCCTTCACTAAAGATCTTCCATTTAGCTCACTGGCAGGATGACTGGAAGTCACTTTATTCTTTCCCTCTGGACACAAGATTGTCTTGATTCTATTTTTGTTTCAGGTTTACAGAAAATGATTCCTGTTTAAAATATATTCAAATAGTTCATTGGTATAAGTATTGCTGACTTAATGTACCAAGTCTCAAAAATATTCTAACAGTTAATAGCATTTTTTTTTTACAAAGCACGATGCAAGTAGTTTGTAGGCACTTTTCATTGTCGACTAAATGTATACATATTTAAATTTTAATTCAGACTTGTGTCAATATTATTTTAAGTGGCAATGTAAATAGAATGACTAATTAAGGAATAATGTAACATACTATATTTGAGTCTTTATCTTACATAAATAGAAATAATGAGCATGCAGCATTACGTCATATGGGATTCTAATGAGTGTGATATTTTCACACTGTGTACAGTACCTGTGAATCGCCCATGTTATTCAGTAAACGAAGGCAGTCTCAATGACCTTCTGCACACACTGCATAGGAACAGTTCAGGTCAGTCCAGCATTCCTCCAGGCTTTCATCACATTACAAACACAAATAAATGAGGAACAGGAAAAAGCAAGGCATTCATTTCCCCCTTTGTTTTCAACGTTTCATCAAATTACTGTTGAAATTAAAATTAGCAGAGTTTGGTGCCAAAACAGCATGTTGCAACAACGTGCTAATTGTGCTAACATCTTCAGTGACATGCGATGTGAATACGGAACAACTCCCCCCAAAGCCTTGTTACTTCAGTTTTGATTATGAAAAATGCAGTGGGGTTAGTCTAGAATGGATGTTCGGAATGAGGGAAAAGTTGCATCCATTTTAAGAAAAGCAGCCCTCTCAGCCTTGCTGTGCCATAGAACCAGACCAGTCAGAACAGGTTTGGGCAATCATTAACAGCCACTGTGGCCCACTCTCCTGTAACAGCCAGCCTAAGCTACAGCCCCTACTAGAACAAAGACCCTGTCTGCCGTACAACAAGCTGTATTTTTAGTTTTGAGGCAAGTTTCAAATAAGTGGTTTCCCCGACTTCATCTGTTGTTCAGGTCCTGAGGGTTAGTTGATATATCGACACTTATCACTGCTAGTTTGAGTTTGAGGTAGTGAAGTCCACCCAAAGCCAAAATTAGTTGAGTTAACTAAAGTGGGGTTGTAATGGATATTGATGACGAGTTGTATGTGTGCCTGGGTAAGGGGGTATACTTGATTTTGTATGTTTCTCCTTCTTTCTGGTAAATATAAATGTAGTTTCAGAGATGTGATAGACTGGCCTTCTAATGATCATTTGCATCCACAGCTAGGGTTGTCAACAGTTTAGAACACCCCTCTCTTTTCAGAGTGGAATGTCCCTGAAGCCACCATTATGCCCATAGGCGGGGCTTATCCACACACAAACCTACCAAAGGAAGGTTAGCCTTTATCAAGTTTTTTTGTCAGTCAAAATCAGGAGATATCACAACACTAATATATACAAGACAAACATGTATTGGAAAATGCTCAGAGGAAAATATTATTAATGCGATCTGTAAAATAATAACTTTTATGACCCATTGTTTGTCTCCTATTCATGTTTGGATGGTCATCCCCATCTTACGAGGCAGCATTGGATATAATCACTCTCTCTAATACTGCCTGGTAATGATGATAATAGCCATCTGCTAACTACAGTGAGACACCACACAACTTACGACATTAGCTAGCTACATTAGCACACTTTACCTCAACTTGGCGGCCGTTTTGTTTCAAATTAAATGGCTTGGTTCCCACTGAAATGGCTTTCAGGATCCATCTTACCTGACAGTGCTGGATTGTACAACTGTGTTCTAACACTGTCTGGTAACGATGTTTCCTGGGTGACTCACATACCTCCAGAGATACTCCTCAGCTATGGACAGACTTAGAGGGTCAGGTGTGACCCCTTGATGAAAACCTACCATAGTCAATACCTGATCAGATTATCTGTGGTAACTGTACTGTGGTAATGGTAGCACTTGACTCCAGTTTGAACACACAGTTTGAACAAACAGTTTGAACACACAGTTTGAACACTCCATCTTTCTTCAAGGATTTGATGTCCGATAACGTCACCGATAAGAAGACTTGGTTGAGCGTCGCATCTGTAATTTTGGTTAGAATTTTGCTAGCATGCAGAGGTGGGCTGGCTATACCAGGAAAGTGGGAATAGAATGATATTTTGTTTCCCCTCTTTTGAGTTGACTTGATTCTACATGGGCGATTGTCCATGGAGATTGTCCTAAATCTTCCGTTTGGCACATCTTTATTATACTAGCTAAAACTACACATCTGAAAAATGATCCGTTTTAACGTCATCATTTATTTGTCAAAAAGATAGGCATATGAAGTGCTTATTTTGTGAATCATATTGGAAAAATGTATGGCAGATATGACTGGGGTGCTTTTTCAATCAAAGTAGTTGAAATTTCTTAGTGTTACTCAGTTAGGAATCAATTTAAGCAAGTGGAGTAGATTAGTGGCACGAACGGATTACGAGAACCGAGAGGACAAGTAGAGGAGACAGTTAGGGGCCCGAGCTCACCCAGTCTTTGTATTATCCACTTCCCTGTCCTGTTTTATAGTGGCCCCACCCAGCCTGAGTTAAAGAATACCAGTCGGTTGATGGTTCCACCGGTCGTACTACTCATTTCCGTGTACCCTCCCCCCTGCAGCGTATGGCTTTGTGTTGTGTCACTGTGATTGGTTCAGCTCGCCTTACCAGCGTGGCACATCCTGAAACTGACACGAGCTCACCTGAGCACTTACGAAAGAAAGAAACTCAGCAACATCCTCCTTGACTCCCCCCAGCCTCCCCTCTCTCTCTCTCCCTTCATATGAATGATTGCTCTTTTTTTAATCACTGCTAAGTATATCCCATAACTCTATCTGTAGTGTCTTGTCTTTTTACTAGGCTTTATTGGAGAACAAAAGTGTTTTGCCTCGCATCTTTTTGGTTCCAATTAGAATGTTTTTATTGTGTTTCCTTTTTGTCATAAGCAACTGATAAACAGCCATAGACTTGAATGAATTGATCCCTTAAGGAAAACTTCCATCTCGTTCCATGTCTCCCATTTTTCATGGTCTTCCATGAAGAAAAATAAATCCCAATTGAGTAGGTGAAGCTCTCTTACAGCCAGCACAGACATAGGGAAATAATAAACAAGGAGCCGGCACAGTCTGAATGTTTGTTTAAGGAGGGAGAATTACCCCACAAATATTGAACCACACCTTTTTTGGCTCACCTCATGTCGTTTGCCTTTATCTATGACATAGACACACGGAATGGTTCAGTGTTTGTCATATTTTTTCTTTCCCTTTTTTATCCCCTCTCCTTTTCACACGGTTAAAACGACCATTTAGATGTTGCACTGAACCTTAAAGTGGCACGATGATATCATTTGTGGTGAAAAGGCACCACATTTTCCCACTTAAGCTGGTTTTCTATATCTTTGACGTGACCAGTCAATCATCAATATGTCTTTTGTCTTCATTGTAAATTAACTCCATATAACATAGTCTTTGAGAATACGAAAAAGACAAACTAGTATCCATGTCTGTGTGTGAGACAGACGGACGGACAGACAGACTGACATACTGTATCTTTTTCAGCCTGTCTCTTCTTGCATCTCATCCTGCCTTTTTCCAGCTGGCTCCCTCTGCGTACAGGGGACGGTTGGTTCAGAGAGTCCTTCAGTCCTAGCTCCATGGCCTGTTGATTGGCGTCTTACCAGACATGGTTAGATCTATTTATCCCTGTCTAATACTGTCTGGTAATGCCGTCCATTGAATGGTATTACCTTCTTTTTTTCCTCTCTCCTTCTTGCACAGAAGTTTGAGCTCTTAGGTCTACACTATGTATATACACTGTGTTTGTGTGTGTATATGACCAGAACATGGACACAATGGTTGAAATGACAGATGGGTTGAGATATGGTGTTTATGGTGATAAAGACAATAACTATAAAGGAACTTTGTACTGGAAGATTGATTAAGTTGCCAGTGATTTTCCATGTGCCAAGCTTGTGTCAGAGTTTCTTCCTTGAGCAGCGGCCCAGGATGTCTAAAAGAAAGCTATACAGCATTTTGGGATATTTGTGATGCCAGAAGTAATTTAAATGCTTAAAGGTGCATTCAAATCTTCTCTCTCTCTCTCTCTCTCTCTCTCTCTCTCTTTCTCTCTTTCTCTCTTTCTCTCTCTCTCTCTCTCTCTCTTCTCTCTTTCTCTCTTCTCTCTCTTTCTCTCTTTCTCTCTTTCTCTCTTTCTCTCTCTCTCTCTCTCTCTCTCTCTCTCTCTCTCTCAATTATTTTATATCTATATGGATGTAATATTATGTTCATGTAAATAAAGGATTTAGAAGAACATTTAATTTGGTATTATCTTACTTAATAAAATAAAGATTTGCGTATTCGCTCAGTGTTCCTCAGGGTTTTCATGGTTATTAAATTCCACATGGGAAACTTGCCCAGAGTTTGGCACTTCTCCAGGTACAGTAAAACTTGTAACAACCAAGCTGTAGATAACCATATATGTTTGGCAATAAAAATATGACATGAAAATAGAAAATAAACCTGAAAGAAAAATAATATTTGACTTTGCGCCTTTCTTTTTGACTGTGATCATAAAGTGTTGTCTGAATGCATTGAATTATGTTTTCTAGTCACATAGTTTTGTTTGAAGGGATATGAATGTGATGATATGTAGGCCTGTCCTTGCTGTTTTCTCCGATCATTGTGTTCAGGGGACTCTTTACCAGGCAGAGTGCAATGCCTGGCCCCAGTCAGGTGGAGATCAGGTTACATCTGAACAGAGCTCCTTTTTAAATGTCTCAATTTACCCATGAGGTCCCCCTATCAGCCAAGCCAAGCCCTCATTGTGTTCCAACTCCTGCTCAAAAGCACCTCCTAACAGGGTGCCCAGTGTGTCTCGTTGTTAGACTGAGATGCATAGGGCCACTTTTCACAGATTTTAGGGCCAGAGATTCCCTCTTAAAGCTGGAATCCACATTAAGTGAAACAGCGCCACTGGACTCCCCAGGAGCATTTGTTGTTGTTTTTGTTTTGTTTATGACAGGAGGAAAGGAGCATCCAGCATCTTGGTAAAATTGTTTAGCACATACTCTGCCGTTCTATGTGCAATGATGTGCAGCGATGTCCGAGGGAAAAACGGTGTTTGAAGGGACTTCTTTGTTGTTGTAATATTGCAAACGGACGTTGCAGTTTCACCGCTACGAATTGTAGCTTTAACATGCACACATGCACGCTCGCACTCACTCACTCACACAGACACACACAAACACACAAATAGCAAAAACCCATTGGTGTTTAATTACAGCTGTTAGAGGCTTGAGGTGTACACTATAAAGGAGGATCGAGGAGTTGTCCTAACTTACCAAAATATTCTAAAATAAGTTAAACATTTTTGGAACGATAAGCTTGAATTGGGAATGGTCTAATTGACTCAACAACCAAAAAACAGACACAGTATATATATTTAGCTTTCTTAATGAATCAGAAAATCAACAGTTATTTCTGGTTGTTTATCAAAGTTAGCTGGCTAACTCAGTGATCCTCTTTGTAGTAAACCCCTCTGAGGGGTTGGTTTCCTTGGAACTCTGATTGTATCAGGAGGAACACAAACACAGAGTCCATTCGACCATTTACTAAACCAGGCCCGGGACTTTACTGATCTCTGATGCAGAACAAGAGCTGAGCAAAAGGTTCAGAGGAAATAGTCTTCATCCCTCACTACTATGTAATGGTTTTCCAATGCTAATGAATAGGTGTTTGGTTAACAAACAGCCAACAAATGTGTAACTGACTAATACCATGCAATAAATTGCGTCAGTTTTATTTCCCTTGATGCTTTGACTGAACATCCACTTTCCGTGTGAGTTCATGGTCACAAAATTATATATTCATGCCAAATCAAGGAAGGGGTGCACATATATATATATTTTTAAACTATTTAAATAAATTACATAAAACATGTAAAAACTTCAGGGGTAGTCAACTATTTGAACATTTGTGTGACATCACAGACTGCTCGTAGCTGGGAGAGGGAGGATTCCAGTGCTGGTCTGTGCATGCGCCAGTGCCGTCCGACCAGATTCCTGCGATTCACCATGGAGGGTGAGGTTCACCTGGGTTTACCAGTGAGGTGAAATGGGCCGCGTTTAAGGCCTGGCACCACAGGCTGAATTTACATTTTTTCATCTACCTGTCAATTTTGAGATTTGTTGGATTTTGGTCTATTAATATTAGAATTTCCATAAAGTATACATAAAAATGTAAAACACTTAATGAAAAGTACATTTTCTTTAGTTTATCATACTATTGTCATCAAAATGTTAATGAATTTTAATCACTTTAAAATGGACATGCATCAATCATTTCTAATTACACATCATTTTAAAGGCCATTTCATAAAGAATGTTACAAACTGGACTATATTTAGTAACCTTGAAAAGTTGGTAATTGGGTCTAAATTGACGTTTGGCGTTTTGTAGAATAAATTGCATATATTTGTCTTCAACTGATATTTCCCGAAAATCAGACTCATGCCAAGAAATGTTTCTCAGCTTCAGAAGCATTCACCAAATATTGTGTGGTTATCCTTAGATATATTCTCCAGACTTGCCCAGAGGGAATTATTGATTTGTTGTATTTTATTCTAGAAAAACGTATCAAAAATGCATTTGACATACATGTGTTTAGTATTTTACAGATAGAAAGAGGATAAATGTATTTATCAACAATCTGCTCTGGACAAGTCCGGTCCTGGAGGGTCTTAACAAAATGAACCCAAAATATTCAGGCACGCACACGCACGCACACACACACACACACACACACACACACACACACACACACACACACACACACACACACACACACACACACACACACACACACACACACACACACACACACACACACACACACAGGGAGGGATCTCCGGTAGAGTGAGTCAGAGAGATTGAACACGTAGTAGGATTTAGGGCATTGTGGCAATAGTCGGTATATTGTGCCTTCGGAAAGCACTCAGACACCTTGACTTTTTCCACATTTTGTTACATTACAGCCTTTTTCTAAAATGGATAAAACATGTTAAAAAAACTCAGCAATCTACACACAATACCCCATAATGACGAAGCAAAAAAGTTTTTAGAAATGCTTGCAAATTATTTTTTTTAAATTCCCATAAGTATTCAGACCCTTTGCTATACAACTCAAAATTGAGCTCAGCTGCATCCTGTTTCCATTGATCATCCTTGAGATGTTTCTACAAATTGATTGGAATCCACCTGTGGTCAAATCAATTGACTGCACATGATTTGGAAAAGCACACACCTGTCTATATAAGGTCCCACAGTTGTCAAAGAAATTGTCCGTAGAGCTCTGAGACAGGATTGTGTCGAGACACAGATATGGGGAAGGGTACCAAAACATTTCTGCAGTACTGAAGGTCACCAAGAACACAGTGGCCTCCATAATTCTTAAATGGGAACCACCAAGACTCTTCCTAGATGTTGGGAACCACCAAGGCTCTTCCTAGAGCTGGCCGCCTGGCCAAACTGAGCAATCGGGGGAGAAGGGCCTTGGCCAGAAGGAAGACCCTCCTCAGTAAAAGGTACATGACACCCCGCTTGGAGTTTGCCAAAAGGCACCTAAAGACTCTCAGACCATGAGAAACAAGATTCTCTGGTCTGATGAAACCAAGATTGAACTCTGGCCTAAATTCCAAGCGCCACGTCTGAAAGAAACCTGGTACCATCCCTACGGTCACCCCTAAAACCAATTCCTCCTTTGGCCACCTGTCCTTCCAGTTCTCTGCTGCCAATGACTGGAACAAACTGCAAGCACCAGCTGTCAGAGCAGCTCACAGATCATTGCACCTGTACATAGACCATCTGTAAATAGCCCATCTGTAAATAGCCCATCCCAACTACCTCATCCCCATACTGTATTTATTTATTTATTTTTGCTCCTTTGCACTTGAGTATCTCTACTTGCACATTCATCTTTTGCACATCTATCACTCTAGTGTTTAATTGCTATATCGTAATTACCTCGCCACTATGGCCTATTTTATTGCTTACCTCCCTTGCACACACTGTATATATATCTTTTTTTTCTACTGTATTATTGACTGTATGTTTGTTTATTCCATGTGTAACTCTGTGTTGTTGTATGTGTCAAACTGCTTTGCTTTATCTTGGCCAGGTCGCAGTTGTAAATGAGAACTTGTTCTCAACTAGCATACCTGGTTAAATAAAGGTGAAATAAAAATAAATTATGGTGGCAGCATCATGCTGTGGGGATGTTTTTCATAGGCATGGACTGTGAGACTAGTCAGGATCAGGGGAAAGATGAACAGAACAAAGTACAGACAGATCCTTGATGAAAACCAGCTCCAGAGTGCTCAAGACCTCAGGCTGGGGTGAAGGTTCACCTTCCAACAGGACAACGACACTAAGCACACAGCCAAGACAACACAGGATTGGCTTCAGGACAAGTCTCTGAATGTCCTTGAGTGGCCCAGCCAGAGCCCGGACTTAAATGGGAACCCGATCTAACATCTCTGGAGAGACCTGAAAATAGCTGTGCAGCAACGCTCCCCATCCAAGCTGACAGAGCTTGAGAGGATCTGCAGAGAATAATGGGAGAAACTCCCCAGATACAGGTGTGCCAAGCTTGTAAGGTTGTACCCAAGAAGACACAAGACTGTAATTTCTGCCAAAGGTGTTTCAACAAAGTACTGAGTAAAGGGTCTGAATACTTTCCGTATCGTATATTTGGATGTGTTTGGAAACCCAAATTGCAATCTGACACTTACAGAAAATGAAAGCAATTCATAGCTATTTCATCGAGTGTCATTAGCTCCTCTAACAGCCATATGTCAATTGAATTACAAGAAGGGGTTCATTTGGATGGGAGCGTATGTCTCGATTAGGGACATGAGAGTTATAGTTTAGTATAAAGATTTATGATGATGAATGATCCTCAATGAGCCAACATCTATTGGAGGTAGTTCTACCACCCTAAAAAACATATTCATCTTGTGTAATAGCAACACCCACAAAAGCAAAACACAAGGAGCTTTTCTATCCTAGAATTAGTGCATTATTCTCATACAATATATTCACAACATTTTGCTGTTTCCTCTCAAAAGGGATGAGGTTTCACTGAAAAACATGATAGACACTTCTTACCTGGTTCTCACAGTTGGGGGAGGCTGGCAAATCCTGTCTTACGTAACAGGATGTATATCTCTCCCTCAGTGGAATGGATCTGACCCTAAGCATGGGAAACACCCCTAAAGCCCCCACTGCCACTGTAATTCTGTAAGGATATCATGAATGGTGTGAGAGAGCCATTGAAAACAGCCTTTCTTTACACCAAACTCCTTCACTTCCACTATAACACCTTGACAAGGAGAATCCCTCTGTATAATGAGTTGTGCAGAGACACCATGACTGGAGGGTGCACTACAATTGCTTATCACCTGGTGCATGAGGCAGTTGGGATGGCATGGGAATAGGCAAATCTCCACATACACACATCTTCCCCTGTCTCCCCCAATGACAAACAACACACACACACACACACACACACACACACACACACACACACACACACACACACACACACACACACACACGCACACACACACGCACACACACACACACGCACGCACACACGCACGCACACGCACGCTCTCTATCTTGGCTGATGGCGGGCCATGGTGTAAAATAGTGACCTTGTAGCAGTCGTGAGGACAAAGATTCAGCAGTAGGCAGGCAGGTAGAGGTGTAAATGGTGGTTGAATTTATTTACACAGTGCTGGTGATGATGGTGATACATTTACAATTCAATTGATTATATATACAAAGTTCTAGACTTCAAACAAATTATTCTAAATAAAAAGCTTATTATATGCCAAAATCTGTACTAACCATTCAAGTCACAGGTGGGGTCTACCTTGCCAGAACATTCTGACCCTACCATTATGCTAGTTTACTCTGAGCTGCACTGGAGTTAGAACTCAATTAGATTTTAGTCATTTCGCAGAGTCTCTTATCCAGAGCGACTTTCGTACTTTCAATCATGGTTACCTTAAGACACTGTGGAGCCGGTGCGAGATCGGATCTTAAAACGTACCTCAATGCAGGTATTCTAAATTTGACCTTCATCCACAATACACCATTGAGAAGATTGAAATACTGCCCTTTTCGTCCTCATGCTAGCTAGCATTAGCCACAGCCATTATGGAATGGCACGTTCACACACCATTGGACAAGGTGGAAGCAAAAGACAAAGACATTGGACAAGCAAAAGACAATGAAACAATTGACATAAAACTGGTAAATAGAGTTTAATAAACCAAAGCTTCTTTATAACAAGTGTTGCACAGTTTCTGAGCTCTTCAAACAACTTCTAGAATGAGAAATATAGGCTATGCATGTAATAATATATTTAGGTAATGACTGAACATAAATTAGGCTACAATAACCAAACATTATCGAGTGCTGGGGAAATGCGGGGATTGATAGACGTTGACAAACAAAGTGCACACAATTGACACAATGAATCAATGAATGTGCACAAATAGGCGAGAGTCAGCGGAGACTCCCGCCAACTCAGACAGTCAGGGTTGTAAAACAAACCTGTTTTCTTTGTCTACCTACGCAGCACTTTGCACAGTGTCTATCAGATGGCGGTTCTTTATCAAGGAGTGACTAACATTGGTTGAACACTAACAAAACACAAAGCACTTTAACACAATAATATGGGAGGGTTCCATGTAAAAGGTAGGAGTGCTTAGTGTCTTCAATGTCCTACCAAGCAACTGAACTTAGATTTATCGGGAAAATTTATTGGTGTATTGTTGGTCATTACTTTATTTGGACATTATTTACCAACATTTATATTCATAAAGAAATACAAAATTCATTCATACGTAAAATACAATAAAATCTAAATCCTTATCCTACCCAATCAGACAATAGGATATTGTAGAGTTGCATGGCTGTTTGATGCAATGTAACCTAACATAGCAGACGTAGATGGAACGCCTGAGCGAAGTTCTCACAACCGGTTTTCATCTGCAAAGGAAGCTAGTTTGAAGATAGGTATGTCCCTGAAAACTGGATACTTGTGGTTGTTGGCAACTCCGCTAAAGGTAGATGCAATGACACCACTACCAGTAAATGATCAGGGTGTTGGAGGTAGGGATAGGATTAGTGGTAATTGCCAACTGTAATGGGTTGGGTCCTCCGTAAGCAAATTATTGAGATGGGGAGTGATTACTGGAGTTACCAAAAGGGAAGCAAAAATTATCTGGGAGAGAAAAAAGGAAAAGGGTTCCTTATCTACTAGTATTTTCCAGTTGATCCATATTGCAGAAAAATTATACACAAAAATAAACAAAAGGTGTACAAAATTAAACCTAGAAACCTAGAAACAATTCAATCAAAATTGAATACATGGAATAAATAAGGTGTGGAGTACCTGAAGCCTGAAAGAAATGTCCCCTGGATAGATTTTTAATTTTCATTATAATACCAGTATGTAAAAGCATGTGAGCATCCACTATCAAATATTATTTTGCACTTTTGTTAGATACAATCCCTTGAAAATTGGTAAATCCTTTTGATTGATACTCTGTTCTCATATTTCTCACTCTATCCATACGTTATCATATTCGTCACTTATCCCTACATATCCCTATGTAACAGTATAACTTTAGACTGTCCCCTCACCCATACCCGGGCGAGAACCAGGGACCCTCTGCACACATCAACAACAGTCACCCACGAAGCATCGTTACCCATCGCTCCACAAAAGCCGCGGCCCTTGCAGAGCAATGGGAACTACTACTTCAAGGTCTCAGAGCAAGTGACGTCACCGATTGAAACGCTATTTAGTGCGCACCACCGCTAACTAAGCTAGCCGTTTCACATACATTACACTCACCCCCCTTTTGACCTCCTCCTTTCTTCCGCAGCAACCAGTGATCCGGGTCACGGCACCAATGTAACAGTATAACTTTAGACCGTCCCCTCGCCCATACCCGGGTGCAAACCAGGGACCCTCTGCACGCATCAACAACAGTCACCCACGAAGCATCGTTACCCATCGCTCCACAAAAGCCGCGGCCCTTGCAGAGCAATGGGAACTAGTACTTCAAGGTCTCAGAGCAAGTGACGTCACCGATTGAAACGCTATTTAGTGCGCACCACTGCAAAATAATCTATATGAGCAGTACCAGTCAAAAGTTTGGACACATCTACACATTCAAGGGTTTTCTTTATTTTTACTATTTTCTACATTATAGAATAATAGTGAAGACATCCAAACTATGAAATAACACATATGGAATCATGTAGTAACAAAAAAAGTGTTAAACAAATCAAAATATAATTTATATTTGAGATTCTTCAAAGTAGCCACCTTTTGCCTTGATGACATCTTTGCATACTCTTGGCATTCTCTCAACCAGCTTCATGAGGTAGTCACCTGGAATGCATTTCAATTAACATTTGTGCCTTGTTAACATTTAATTTGGAACTTCTTTCCTTCTTAATGCATTTGAGCCAATCAGTTGTGTTGTGACAAGGTAGGGGTGGTATACAGAAGATAGCCCTGTTTGGTAAAAGACCACGTCCATATTATGGTAAGAACAGCTCAAATAAGCAAAGAGAAACAACAGTCCATCATTACTTTAAGTCATGAAGGTCAGTCAATCAGGAAAATGTCAAGAACTTTGAAAGTTTCTTCAAGTGCAGTTGCAAAAACCATCAAGTGCTATGATGAAACTGGCTCTCATGAGACCCGCCACTGGAAAGGAAGAACCAAAGTTACCTCTACTGCAGAGTTCATTAGAGTTACCAGCCTCAGAAATTGTAGCCCAAATAAATGCTTCACAGAGTTCAAGTAACAGACACATCTCAGCATCAACTGTTTGGAGGAGACAACGTGAATCAGGCATTCATTGTCGAATTGCTGCAAAGATACCACTACTAAAGGACACTAATAATAAGAAGAGACTTGTTTGGGCCAAGAAACATGAGCAATGGACATTAGATCGGTGGAAATCTGTCCATAGGTCTGATGAGTGTGGTGTGTGGTTCCAACCGTGAAGCTTGAGGTGTGATGGTGTGGGGGTGCTTTGCTGGTGACATTGTCGTGATTTATTTAGAATTCAAGGCACACTTAACCAGCATGGCTACCACAGCATTCTGCAGCGATACGCCATCCCTTCTGGTCTGCGCTTTTTGGGACTATCAGTTGTTTTTCAACAAGACAATGACCCAAAACACACCGCCAGGCTGTGTATGGGCTATTTGACCAAGAAGGAGAGGGATGGAGTGCTGCATCAGATGGCCTGTCCTCCACAAACTCCTGACCTCAACCGAATTGAGATGATTTGGGATGAGTTGGACTGCAGAGTGAAGGAAAAGCAGCCAACAACCTTTGACTGGTACTGTACATATATACTTAAATTACCTCGTACCCCTGCACATTGACTCGGTACTGGTACCCCTGTATATATCCAAATTATTGTTTCTCATTGTGTATTTATTCTATTATTTCTCTTTTTTTCTCTCTGCATGGTTGGGAAGGGCTTTAATAATGAATGACGCTGAACTTGGAGGTGGCGTGCAAATGGTATTCATATCCTTGAGTAGTATATTTTGTGGTGGTATTGTTGCAAGATTCAATCTAACTGTTGCCAAAGCACCAATCTCCTATGCAACCGGTGGTTGTTTACACACTTTATTACTCAGTTGGCACGGTACAGACCAAGACCTACATCGACTAACACTGAATTGCAACATATTGGCTTACACTATTTCATTTGAGCATGGGCAATTTTTTTCTCCTTTTCTTGGCCTCGTGGACAACTGGTTGAAATGCATACATAAAAGGCTTGTGTTTAGGACCTAGCCATATGCATATCTCAAGTTTTCCCTCCAGTTCTACAGGCATCAGTGTGCAACAGGACCAGCTCTACTGCCTACCTACACGTACTGCCTACCTACTTCTGCATGTTGCAAAACAGGCCTACATTTCATGCATTTGGTGACATATGAATTACTTTAAATAAATAAAAATATTTTAATTCTTAATTATCTATAAAGCATAGAAGAATGATACAATTTGACAAAATGTTCTAGGCTATAAATGAAAAATACAATTTGTACCACTTTGACATTGAATGGAAAAACTCCTCCTGCTCCAGTACTCCCACTATCTGGGTCAGCAGTCAGTGATGTCATCGGAGAACTGGGTTGCATAACAAGAATATCAGTATCAAAACCATTGTTGTACATCAGTTGTCAAACCCTAGTGTATATTGGGCTCCATGTCTTAATAGAGTTGAATATTAGAGGGCAACCAGCTGGTCTGTGGAGACAACCTGCCCAAGGAGAGCCAGAGCCAGGAGTTCAACACAGCAGGAGGAGGTGGGAGACAGTAAGTCCCTAGCCTACAACAACCAGATACAGGAAGTGACATCAGAACCCAGTATAGGGGAAGGCCAACCGCAAAAGGACAAGGAGGCTGGCCTCCGAGGTAACCAGGAGACGTCTGCAGCACTGGTGGAGGGGGGCCGACAGAGAATGGAGGGCCAGGTGTGTGTGGGGAATGGTAGGATGTCATTTTGGATTTTGTTCAATTCTATTAGTTCTGTTCAAGTTTTTTGATAATAAGTAACAGGAGAGGCATAAACTGGCAGTTACTCATACATTGCAAAACAGTTCCTATGTGCTTCCGTGAACGAAGAAAAGAAAAGACAGTGTCCAACCAAAGTAATTTCTTATAGTTTCTCTGGAGTTCCCACCTTTGTAGTTATAGTATCTATTGACACTTGCTGAATAGAATTTGGCACTCTGAGTCAGTTGAGCGATACAGTATACCACTAAAGCCTCATGAGTAAAAAGATATGCATGGTCTTGGTTTCCTGAAGGGTTAAATAGATAGGGTCACCCACGCCCTCTATGTTATTACTGTACCAGCCTTAGTGAATAGCAGAGTTGAAGGCTCAATCATGAATAGGGCACGGAAACTCCATTGTACTACACTAAACATACCTACATTCAAGTGTGTGTATGCGTGCATGTACTTTATGAGTGTATGTATGTGTGTGTGTGTTTAGGTGTGTGTGCGTGCATGTGTGTGTGCGAGTGTATACACACTTGTGTGTGTGTGTTTTAATCCATATTTCTGGGTGTGGAAGGTGTGTGTTTGGAGGAGAGGTGCCTCAGTGGGAGCAGGAGGTCATCCCCCAGGGTGGTGTTGTTACTACCGTACCCAGAGAGGGAGAGGGACAGAGGAGCCTAGGGGCCCGGGGTCCTTCTTTTTCTTTGAAGGAGTCACTCCCCAATACCAATGATGCGACATTTTAAGACAATTCAACATAGATCTTGATTAAATATTTAGAGTATTAACCTCCTATTGTGAGAGTATGGCAACGGATCTACGACAAGACTGGAGGACTTTAAACTCAAGTGGTCCGAGACCAAATCTCCTGTCACCTACTACAATTTCAAAGAAGGTAGCTGTACTATACAAGCTCATGTGGTTCACCCCTCAGAGGTGTCAATACAGTGACAGTGACATTACATTTTAATTCAGTCTTGATTATTTCTAAATAAGCACCAAATATAGATCTGGGTTCAGTGTTTGAAATGTTGTGTCTTTTGTGGAGGACAACAATAGGAAGGAGAACGGTTTTGAATATGTCATCATGTTGTAGGTTAGTGTTTCCCAAGCTCAGTCCTTGAGACCTGGGGGTGCACATTTTTTTTCTTCTCTAACATCACACAGCTGATTCAAATGATCAAAGCTTGATGATTAGTTGATTAAATCAGCTGTTCAGTACTAGGTATAAACCAAAACGTGTACCCCTTGGGGTCCTGAGGACCGAGTTTGGGAAACCCTGTTGTAGGTATACAGCTTCTGTACCAGATCCCCAACAACAAGGCGCTGACCACTAACATCGTCCTCCTTAGCAACCTAAGGGAGTATGATTGCATCAGCAGCAAGGTCAACCACGGTCCAGGACTGAGGTGAGGCATCTGAGACAAAGAGGGTGCATAGGTCTCTCACAGTACAGTCAAAGATATAGATAGGTTTAGTTTTCACAAATACATGTGCCACAATGGTGCACTTTGGCAGTTTACATGAAAGAAAACTGAATTTCAGTGCAATTTACATAAAATAAAGTACATTAACATGATTAAAAGAGTGACCCATTAATAAAAACATTTCAATTTGAACACCTCCCCCATCTAGTGTTCATTTAAAAACATAACTAATGATGGTATTGGCCTTTTTGTAATGTTTTAATTTTTTTGTTGCAAAATATGGTTTAATAAGATGCCTAGAAACTGTTTCTCCAAAATAAATCTCAGATCACGCTTATAGGCGATGTCATGGACCTTAGATAGCTAAGCTTGTGCAGAAACACGTCATTGGATCTAACGGTTGTGTCTCGCCAACATCTGTATGTGCAGGCCATCAAATCAAGGCACTCCTTTGATATAAAGTTGTTTTCTTTTTTTAAATGAAAAACTTGGCAGTTTGTCAATAATGGGTTGTGCCTTGAGAAATTTAGAAAATGAACAACTAAGGACACATTTTTCACTTCTCTCATTGACACACAAACCCGGGTTTGTCGAGTCTGCTTTGTGAGGCAGCATTCCCGGAAGTATTAGCCTGTAGTCACTGTTCTATATTAACTTAGAAGTACTTTTTTAAATTTACTTCTCTAGGGTGTCGTCTTTCCTAGAACCGTTTTTAAATTTGAAAAAGTAGACTATCCCTTTAAAAAGACAGTTAAACTTCCTTTCATCTAACAGCTGCTTCTGTGCCTTGTAGGAGGTTGGAAATTGAAGAGTTTTCCCCCGCTACCATCCACATGGAAGTGAGGGATGAGAGAAAGGTTTTCTTTGCCCAGTGGGAAGGTAGAAATGGGCCCAGGTCAAATATAACGCCTCCAGTTACACGATGACGCGCCAATAACAGCACTACAATACAGAACTAGATTCTGTAGGGGGCTAGAGTTGAAAAAGGAACTATGAAAACAAATAATTTGTAACTGACAGGTTTGAGGGACACCATAGTCGTCCTTGTGATTTTAATGTGTTATTATTTATTGATTTTATGTTGGAAAGTTACGGTACATACTGTAGAGTACAGAACATCAGTTCCCAGCAGGCTAGTGTGATAAAATCACAAGAGAAACCTGCTCTGTTGCCATAGAGACATGACGGCAGAGGGCAGGTCTGAGACACAGAGAGAGATACACAGGGAGAAGTCAGGACACTCACAGTCCTTTGAAAAGTCCCTACCACCTCGCCTCAGAAGGATTTCCACCATTATGTCTCTCCAAATGTCAAACCTGTTTATTTTTTATTTTATTTAACCTTAGACAACAACATAGCAAGGCAGCAACACATGACAACACTGCATGGTAGCAGCACAAAACATGGTACAAACATTATTGGGCACAGACAACAGCACAAAGGGCAAGAAGGTAGAGAAAACAATACATCACGCAAAGCAGCCACAACTGTCTGTAAGAGTGTCCATGATTGAGTCTTTGAATGAAGAGATTGAGATAAAACTGTCCAGCTTGAGTGTTTGTTGCAGCTCATTCCAGTCGCTTGCTGCAGTGAACAGAGAAGACGAGCGACCCAGTGATATGTGTGCTTTCTTCAGTAAGAAGGTTAGTTAGAGAGACAGGGGTTGAAGAATAAACCATGACACAGCCAGTTTTTCCACTTAACACCAAAGCACAAATAGACTTATGACTCAGCTGTCGTAGAAGAAGGATGCAGTATAATTTGCAATGTTAATCGCCATGTTTCTTCATAAAAGTAGGAACATACATGCAGTTTATAATAACTTTAATTGAAGTTAAGTTACAAGGATGACAGTGATGCATCTGCATATTTTTATCAACTGAAACAGCATATCTCAAGACTACGGCAAAATGACAACAATCAGGTAAAATATAACACGCGGTTATCACAAAGTAAACAAATCCAAAAGGGTGCGTCACTTGAGTGGGTTGAGTTGCTGATGTGATCTTCCTGTCTGGGTTGGCAGAGTGGGTGAGGTTATATATATATCAGCCTTGACCTCAGGATGGTAAGTTGGTTGAAGATATCCCTCTAGTAGTTTAGGGGCTGTGCTTTGGCAGAGTGGGTGGGGTTATATCCTTTGTGTTTGGCCCTATCCAGGGGTATCACCGGATGGGGCCACAGTGTCTCCTGACCCCTCCTGTCTCAGCCTCCAGTATTTATGCTGCAGTAGTTTATGTGTCGGGGGGCGAGGGTCAGTTTGTTATATCTGGAGTACTTCCTGTCTTATCTGGTGTCCTGTGTGAATTTAAGTATGCTCTCTCTAATTCTCTCTTTCTTTCTCTCTCTCGGAGGTCCTGAGCCCTAGGGACCATGCCTCAGGACTACCTGGCTAGATGACTCCTTGCTGTCCCCAGTCCACCTGGCCGTGCTGCTGCTCCAGTTTCAACTGTTCTGCCTGCGGCTATGGAACCCTGACCTGCTCACAGGATGTTCTACCTGTCCCACACCTATTATTTGACCATGCTGGTCATTTATGAACATTTGAACATCTTGGCCATGTTCTGTTATAATCTCCACCTGGCACAGCCAGAAGAGGACTGGCCACCCCTCATAGCCTGGTTCCTTCCTAGGTTTTGGCCTTTCTAGGGAGTTTTTCCTAGCCAACGTGCTTCAACACCTGCATTGCTTGCTGTTTGGGGTTTTAGGCTGGGTTTCTGTACAGCACTTTGAGATATCAGCTGATGTACGAAGGGCTATATAAATACATTTGATTTGATTTGATATAGGTAATGTAGTCAGCACAGGTGCTATTACTAATTCATCAGTATATGTGACATATACAGTTGAAGTCAGAAGTTTACATACACCTTAAACACATTTAAACACATTGAAATATATTTAAACACATTCAAACTCAGTTTTTCACAATTCCTGACATTTAATCAGAGTAAAAATCCCTGTCTTCGTTCAGTTAGGATCACCACTTTATTTTTAAGAATGTGAAATGTAAGAATAATAGTAGAAAGAATGATTTATTTCATCACATTCCCATTGGGTCAGAAGTTTACATACACTCAATTAGTATTTGGTAATATTGCCTTTAAATTGTTTAGCTTGGGTCAAATGTTTCGGGTAGCCTTCCACAAGCTTCCCACAATGAGTTGGGTGAATTTTGGCCCATTCCTCCTGACAGAGCTGGTGTAACTGAGCCAGGTTGCTCGCACACACTTTTTCAGTTCTGCCCACGAATGTTCTATAGGATTGAGGTCAGGGCTTTGTGATGGCCACTCCAATACCTTGACTTTGTTGTCCTTAAGCCATTTTGCCACAACTTTGGAAGTATGCTTGGGGTCATTGTCCATTTGGAAGACCCATTTGCAACCAAGCTTTAACTTCCTGATGGTGTTCTTCGGCTTGCAAGCATCCCCCTTTTTCCTCCAAACATAACGATGGTCATTAAGGACAAACAGTTATATTTTTGTTTCATCAGACCAGAGGACATTTCTCCAAAAAGTATCATCTTTGTCCCCATGTGCAGTTGCAAACCGTGGTCTGGCTTTTTTTATGGCAGTTTTGGAGCAGTGGCTTCTTCCTTGCTGAGCGGCCATTCAGGTTATGTCGATATAGAACTCGTTTTACTGTGGATACACATACTTTTGTACCTGTTTCCGCCTGCATCTTCACAAGGTCCTTTGCTGTTGTTCTGGGATTGATTTGCACTTTTCGCACCAAAGTACGTACATCTCTAAGAGATAGAAGGTGTCTCCTTCCTGAGAGGTATGATGGCTGCGTGCGTCCCATGGTGTTTATACTAGCGTACTATTGTTTGTACAGATGAACGTGGTACCTTCAGGCATTTAGAAATTGCTCCCAAGGATGAACCAGACTTGTGGAGGTCTACAAAAAAAATTCTGAGGTCTTGGCTGATTTCTTTTGATTTTCCCATGATGGCAAGCAAAAAAAGGCACTGATTTGGAAGGTAAACCTTGAAATACATCCACTGTTACACCTCCAATTGACTCAAATTATGTCAATTAGCGTATCAAATGCTTCTAAAGCCATGACATCATTTTCTGGAATTTTCCAAGCTGTTTAAAGGCACAGTCAACTAATGTATGTAAACTTCTGACCCACTGGAATTCTGATACAGTGAATTATAAGTGAAATAATCTGTCTGTAAACAATTGTTAGAAAAATGACCGGTGTCATGCACAAAGTAGATGTCCTAACCGACTTGCCAAAACTATAGTTTGTTAACAAGAAATTTGTGGAGTGGTTGAAAAACTAGATTTAATGACTCCAACCTAACTGTATGTAAACGTCCGACTTCAACTGTAACTACAATGGTTACTATTGAGATATTCCTATAGGATATTCAAAAACGCACTCACACATCTGACTTATCTTGTTGCAGGCACATGGGGAATAATGCGACAACGTCAAAGAAAAAGAAACCCACACACTGCTCTTGCTGATCATTTTTTAAATCCAAGATTACATGAGATATTCTAAAAAGACCATAGCATTGCTACTAGGTATGTGTGATGAGGAGATGAGTGTGTGGATCTGTAAACCCATGGGCCTTCAGCAGGGGTGGGCATCTTCCTCCTGAAGAACCAGGTTGATATCTCAGCCTTTAGACTCAAGCTGCAGAACATCGCTGAGAGTCATTGCAACAGGAAGCTGCTTTTTTGCCTGCCCCAGGCATGCATCGTGCAGCGATGGGTGAACACTAGGGCTGTGAACACTGCTCTATTAGGACATTCAGTACTTTGTCTGCAATATGGAATTGCAGATGATATGATCATATCATAGAGATAGATAGAGGACATCTTTGTAGCTGAGCCATTATTGCGTCTGTGAAAGCATAGGCAGCGCCATTAAGGCAATCTCCAATTTGAAGTAGTCAATTTTCTTCTTCACGATTGGCTGATCCCTCCTGATGACTCGGTTGGACATGACTCCAACAAAGTCACCAGGAGGGATCAGTCAATGAAGTTGGAAGTCCCACCCAGTTGACTACATTGAATGGCCACTAGAGGTCTCTATCATTATCTATGGGTCATATACATTCGGAAATTTGTGTTTAATTCAATGTGGTTATACTGTAGTACTCCGCGGCAGCCACGCAGCTTGTATAAACCAAATTTAGAAAAGTGTTTGAAAATTCTCCATGAATTGCAAAACTGCCAGTGTCAACCAGAATCACATATGTTATTCCATTTCTTACCAACAGAGGGAATACAAGATCTGTTTATAAAAGAGATGTACTGTAGATACAATGCTTTGGGCCTGTATGTGTGCTGGTCTAGGATCAGTTTAGCTTATAGATAAAAATGAATAAGATTATATGGACTGGCTTGATCCTAGATCAGCCAAGTGGATTATAATGTATAATAACTAATGTTTCCTCAGCTATGTCCAGAACACTCTGCTCCTGAAGGCGAGAAAGTTTGACGTGTGCTTCTATTTCCTCATTGCCTGCGCCACACCCACACACCTGTTATTTTGCCATGGTTACCTGCACTTCCTGTGACCTTTATGACCCCAACCCCCACAACCTCTCTTCCCATTTGACCAATAAGATGAGTAGAAAAAAGATGCTTCTCTTGCTCGGCTTGCAAAATTATTTTGCATCCCCTGACCTGCAAGATTAGTAATATAATCTGACATTCACTATTTCAGAATCAGGTAGTCAACAGATGCATCGCCATAGAATGCTGCATGAAAATAGACCAGAAACCAGGTCATAAAATAATGGTACCAGTCCACTTCCAACAACTCTCTCTCTCTCTGGTTCATTCATGTGTATCCTGATCCCCTTGCTGTTTCCCCACAGTACAAGCAGAGGAAAAACCCTCTGTAGAGTGTGCTGAAGGAGGAGACCGACTGGTTCATGGACTGATTTAACACCTACATCAATGACAAGCTCAGGGTTGACAAGGGTCTGCCTAGGGAATGGGTGCTGGGTACTAGGTATTTTGACCTGATTGGGTGACTTCATGATTGACGAGAACTTTAAGGCTAATTTGTTTTTAATATTCAGTGTGTGTGTGGGTTTCAATGTATTAATGAGCGATTGGTGAAATTAACAGCTGAAGTACTTGTTGTGTCTGAGTCTGTCCTAATCTAGGTTTGGCTGTTGAAGATTAACTGTAACCCAGTCCACTGCACCAACTGCAAGGTCCTGAAGGAAGTGATTCCCAGTACTGTTGAGGATACTTCAGGTGAGCACACACTACCTTAACCAGTTCTGTTGGATTGTATGACCTAAATAATTTCTCCTCAAATACAGCTGATCTTAGAAATAAACTAATTTCAGAACTTTGCCTTCGTAATTCATGATAGTGAGATGATTTGTTGATGTGTCCCAGTTCCCCTTTAATTTGTTAGTTTGCCCGTGTGTGGCTGTTCTCTGTTTTTCTGTTGGAGCGTTGAAAATAGCCTAATGTGTAATACTGTAGCTACCACCCAGCTGTTGGTTATTCAGGCCTTACTGCCTTATGCCTTATCTCCTGCATGTCTGACTCTGGAGATCTTCAGCAAGTGTCACTGTTGGCTGAAGCTGCTGCCACTGGCCAGTAAAAGGAACTTTGTGCAACTGTATAATGAGGAGACTGCCCCTGTCCCTGTTCTCAGCCACAGGAGCAAAACGGCAGTACACTTCTGAGCCCAGCGCTCACAAATAGTGCCTCCACCCAAAAGCTCTCCACCACCAGCAGGACTCAGAAGGCCGAGTCTGTTGCATCAGTGTCTGTGGAAGTAATTGTAGAAACATAGTTTCTCTTACAGTCATGATGGCTGTCTCTGAATCCCTCACTGGCACTGATACCACTCAACCGGCGCCAACCCTCCTGTCCCTGTCACTACACTTAATGATCCATCCCTGCAGGCTGCTCCCAACCAACCCACAGGCCCAGCAGGCACCCCAAAACCCACGCCCGCCCCGACCAGCCCCAACCCTTCTGCTACTCCGTAAGGCCCATCCAGTTCCACCTGGCCCAGCCGGCACCAGCTGCCCCGTGTGGACAGACAAACAGGAGAAGGAGGGGGGCAGGGAGGAGAGGGGGGCCAGGAGCCAGGTGAAGACACACAGAGCTCAGCCAAGGAAGAGAAAGATGAGAAAGAGCACACGGCGCTGTGATATATTCACACTGAGACACTCATTTTGGTTTGTTGGCAGCAATATGGAACCTCGCCATGAAAGGAATCCCGCTTAGCTTTTCATTACAGAAAATCCCTAGAACATGTATGAAAATAATAAAGTATGTTTATTCTCTTCGACGCTTTGCATTTTGAGGGGGCTTCAACAATACAATTGCACGATCAGTATGACAACTGGTCCTAGCACACTGACTCAACACTGTTCTAATCTGTAACAACAATAACAACTGCAGCACAATACACACACAACCGTGTTGAAGCTGTGGCTTGTTTTTATGACTGCTTTGTCTCTCATGTAAACAGGAGGATTCTTTCAACAACAGTCAACAGTGTCTCTTGTTTCTCAATTGCTTAATCTGCAGAATTCTAAAAAGGAGGCTGACAGGCTTCAGAAGAAGTTACGTTTTCTTTGTGACACCGTCAAAGTGAAAAGACGACTGAGGAAGTTGCGTGGCTCTCTGGGTGGTCTGAGTGCAAACTGACAGGAAGGAAGAAAGAGTGCACTGTTACGCTGTTCACAGTTTTTCGCTTCTTGACTAAACTCATCTCAGGAACTTTGGCACCTTTTTCTTGGTATTTCAGGGACAGTGATATTGTGTTTTAGGAAAAAGGGGGAACTAAGAAGTTAAGCGACAGGCGTATCCTCTTTTCCTCTCCATCCCCCCTCCCTCTCTCTACATATCCCCCTGTCTGGTCTTAGTGCAGTGCAGAAGCTGTGGGGATGGGTGCAGATGGAGGCAAATGGTACAGTATAGTTAGTGTGAGGACTAGGGCCTGAGGGTGAAGGAAAGAGTTCTCTGTCTGTCTGGACTGGACTAGGCTGCAAAAGGAGAGAAGAGGAGAGGGCTACCTGGTCATGGGATGCTGTAGTGTGACTCAGAGAGGAGCGCATTCTGGGATTGACGAGGTGGGCCCTGACGAAATCGAGCTTCTGGAGATTGACAACTCAGGGTGAGTCTTTGTTTGTTGATAGTTTGATGTATAACAGAGGACCATGAACTATATCAATCCCTCATGAGAGCGGTCTGTTTAAGTTTGATAGCCATTCGGCTTTTCACAACCTCACAATCCCATTTTAAGTTGATTCGGAAACATGACTGTGGAGATTTTTATATATATTTATGACACGACAGCATCTAAGACTAACAAGAAAATTCTCTGATATCTCTGAAAATACTGAGCCTCTTAGCTTTGGAGGAAAGTTTGAATGAATACTATTAAATAGTACCTATTGTTGGGTTTTGGCTGATTAAAGGTCATAAGACGAGGCATTGAGAGGAAGTGGCGAACCTTTGGGTGATGGGTGGAAAAAATAGTGCGTCAATCACTGTGGCTTCCACTATCCTTTTCAAACAAACAAGTTTCAAATTATGGAGGAGAGATCACTGTGGTAAACAGTCCGGGTTTATATTCAAGTCTCTTCGTCTGTGTTTCTGCAGAGTTTTTGCAGTTGCCAGCACCAGTCAATCAGAATAACTATATAGCCTAAGGCTAATACCACAATCTTATATTGCTTTAGTTTTTACAGCGAAGCGATGCTGATCATGGTTTTACTAGGAAATGGACAATGAAATTGGAAGACCTCTTTCTCTGAGCACTTCAGTTCCATGAGTAAGAAACAATAACATTTGAGGGCATATATTATGGAACAATGAATATATCTGTGTCGTTTTCATTCACACAAAAGCACACACAGAGGCAGAACGCTAGTTTGGACTCTGTTTAGACATGAACATATTGATATGACACATATGATTAGGACATGAACGGCCGGTGAAATCAATCAAATGTATCAAAATGTATTTTCAGAAGTTGTCACAAAGTGCTATACAGATACCCAGCCTAAAACCCCAAAGAGCAAACAATTCAGATGCAGAAGCACAGGAGGGAGGGATATTGTCTCGCTAATTAGCAGACAATACTACCGCTCATCTCTCTTTTGTCCAGCCTGGTCGAAAACTGACCAGGCTTCTAAATCCCCTCATTAAAGGAATGGGAGATTAAAACAAGGAGCTAATCATAATGGCAGCTCACAGACAGCATGTGTCCAAACTGAGAGAAGACGAGGGATCAGCCACCAGCAACATATACTATGCACACACGCAAGGATGCTTGTTCGTACACACACAGAGACAGACACACAAGCACAAACACAGATGTAACAGAACTGTTACCATACCTAGGGAATGGTTTAGGGGTGTGTGACTACTATATCACTACCAGATAAATGGTCCAATGAGGGCAAGAGGTCTTTGTGTGAGGTGATCAGATGGTGGATGTCTGCTCCTGGTGTGCACCCCACTTTAATCTGCTTATGAATGGACACTGGTCGGGTGGAGAGGGCTCAGGCTGTAAGTGGGGTGGGCAAATTGGTCTACAGTAAAAAGTTAAATAAAAAATCCCTCTTCTACATTTGCTGTCACCACACTCAGTTCAGGGGAATTGAACATGTGTTTGTAGACTAGTTAGGTTTGTGAGATGCTACAGTAGAGTGTGGGGTAAATGTAACATGGTTTAATGGGATATGGTAAAATGAGATTTGGGGTTGACTGCTGATACAGTATATATTATTGTTTCAGGATATGGACTCTAGGAGAGAGCAGGCTTCAGCTCTCTGTGAGGAATGGAAAAGACGGTCCAACCTCTCGCTACCCTTCAGTGAGGCACCTCGATCAGGAGGTCAGTAGAGAAGGCGAGGGTGTATGTGAGTGAGAGAGAGAGAGACAAACAGAGAAAGGGAGTGTCTGTATGAAAATGACACTAAGACATAAATTGGAAAAAGTTCTGCCATGCACTTATCACACGGTAAAACCCCAGTGGACTGCATAATTTGAGTGCAAGCGAGTGTAAATGCATGGTGTAAATATATCATTTTATGTCAAAGTTGTTATATCACATTTTTATTTTTTACCTTTATTTTACTAGGCAAGTCAGTTAAGAACAAATTCTTATTTTCAATGACGGCCTGGGAACAGTGGGTTAACTGCCTGTTCAGGGGCAGAACGACAGATTTGTACCTTGTCTGCTCTGGGGTTTGAGCTTGCAACCTTACGGTTGCTAGTCCACTGCTCTAACCACTAGGCTACCCTGCCGCCCCGCCCCACATAAATGATACAATAATACTGATGTATACTAATGTAAAGTCCTCCACTACATCTTATTTTTTCATGACACCTAAAGTATTCTATTTTATTCCCGTAGATTGTGCTATGGGGCAGGAGCAGAGAGGAGATATACCACAGCATATACAACCAGCCCATCCGTGATTGGGAGGGCCAGCCTGCACACATGTATGGAGAGATAGTGCACTCCTCCCGTGTGTCTCTCCACAACAGCTACACACAGGTAACATCTCTCTACACCATGTTCATATATGCTGTAGATGTCAATCAGCACTCACTGACCAGCACTCACTGTCCAGCACTCACTGTCCAGCACCCACTTTCCCGACTATAGGACTTCTGTACTGATGTTCTGTTCATGTTTTCTTTGTTTATGTTCCTATAGGAGACAAGTGAACACTATCTGGTGCTGTTCTCCTTCCACTTATTGATTCTATATCTGGATCCCTCTCGTCAAGACTTTATCTACGAGGTTGGTTGCTTTACAAATGGAGAAATACTGTAATGACACAGATGCATGTTGAACATTTAACTTGAATGTACATGTCATTCCCCTAAGGCTAGTCAGTGTGTTGCTTCTTTTTCTCAGGGCATCCTGCCTCTCTCTGGACTGACTTTCCAAGCCACCTCACTGGACTCCAACAAGCAACACATATTCCAGATCAGTGGTGAGTCCTATTATCATAATGGATCAAAAAGCTTCACAGTTCAATAAAGCAATTAATACACAAGGTTGTTTGATTGATTGTGGTTTGTCACAGCTGTGCTATGGTCATAGGTGTGAAGCAAACCATCAGAAAAGGGTTTAATTATTGCATTGAACATGGCAAGCATCTCCCTACCACTATTAGGTCCAATGGTGGACTCCAAAGTCTTCACCTGTGCCAGTGCAGCCGAGCTGAACAAATGGATACACCACATGGAGGAGAGGATATACAAATCCATTAGCCAACCGCGAAGCCCCTCCAGCTGTGCGCTGTCTTACCTGGTAAGGTATTCAATCAGAACACCCCCTAGAAGAACCACCCCCTTTTGCAGTAAATTATAGATCTTAAACAGATGTGTCATTGTTAAATCTAAAACTGTCTTAACAATTGTGAGGTTTACTTTGCTTGATCACAAATTGGACATCTAATGAGCTAAATACATCATCATGAAAGGACATTTGTAAAAAATAATTATCACTGGCGAAACTCTCCAATATGAAGCTACATTTCTGTTGTAATTTTCTGTAGGTACCCTGCGATGAGAGCTGGAAGAAAGAGGAACTGAAAAAGTATTTACTGCAAGCCCCAATAAGGCACTGGGAAGGGGCCCCCATCCAGCACATGGGCCAGCCAGGATACATATCCATGGTCCACATCTTCAATACACAGAGACAGGTATCTAACACAACCCACGCTGTAACTTCTGTACTCACCACTACCCTGAAGTCCATTTCAAGGGGTCTTGATAGCTTAATAGTTATCATGCTAGCCGGAATTTTAGAAATGCTAAACGATTGAAATATGTCACAATAAGGCACGTTGTCCAGGAATGAAAAAGTCAAACATATGTGGAATATTGCAATTTAGCAGACACTCTTATCCAGAGCTACTTACAGTAGTGAGTGCATACATTTTTCATACATTTTTCTGCACTGGTCCCCGTGGGAATCAAACCCACAACCCTGGCATTGCAAGTGCCATGCTTTACCAACTGAGCAACACGGGACCAAATGGTGGCAGAAATGGTGGCACAATGACCATAAAACTGCAAAAATCCATTATATATCCAGCACTAAGCCCCAAAAGCTCAACAGCTGCTCAAGAGCTCAACAGTATTTTATGCAAGTGGTAAGCTGGGTAGGTGAAGCTAGCTAACCAAATTGTACTGAGATTAAAACTCACCAAAAGACACAAATCCACCAAAAATGGCATCACTGCTGTCACCATTGTAACTTTAGGGGCTGTATACAGCTGGATGGATGACTTCCTGTAAGCAGCAAGGACTGGATGATGGAGAATGATGGAGATGGATAACTATTTAGGCAGACCCCATTGAATAGGCTGTGGTAACTAGTGACAACCCTTTGAATACCATTTGCCACAACTCAAGAACTCTGTCTCTTCCTGTTTCAATAAAGGTATTAAAACACGATTAATGCATTGGTAAATCAGATAACAGATCATTAGTTCCCATGCAAAGATAGTCTAATGACCGCTCTAACAATGTAAATTCATGTCCTCAAAGATGGAAGGCAGTCGGGAGGAGGCGAGATCAGATGGGACCATTCTAGCCAATGAGAGGGCAGATACCCATGTAAACAACAGGCACAACTCCGATATAAAGTTGTTTGTCTCAAATCTGTCGTAATGCATACACTTACATCAGTGCATTCGTAACAACCTAACCATTACGAAACTTCTATACGAGCAAATGAGCCTCACGTAGCATATTAGTAATGATTTTTTTGTTGACCAATTTTGACACTCTCTTATTGACCTCCATACAAGAATTCCTCACTTCGTGGTCTTATTTTCATGGACAGATTTTTGACAGAGTAAACCCTCTCATTTCGCCTCTTCTTCTCTTTTCACAGGTTAATACTGAATGACATATTTCCAGAATTAGGCGCACACAGTTTCCTTCTAAAACACAGATCCACCACATATTAGAAATGTGTATAAATGCCATACGAATTATACAATTACTTAGAAAATAATCCTATACTAGTTTACTCAGAAAATAATCCTACACTAGTCCAGTACTCTGTCAGAACTATCTGCTACATAAAAAAGCATATATAAATAAAATAATTTTTTTTATTTTTTATTTCACCTTTATTTAACCAGGTAGGCTAGTTGAGAACAAGTTCTCATTTACAACTGCGACCTGGCCAAGATAAAGCATAGCAGTGTGAACAGACAACACAGAGTTACACATGGAGTAAACAATTAACAAGTCAATAACACAGTAGAAAAAAAGGGGAGTCTATATACAATGTGTGCAAAAGGCATGAGGAGGTAGGCGAATAATTACAATATTGCAGATTAACACTGGATTGATAAAATGATCATGTACAGGTAGAGATATTGGTGTGCAAAAGAGCAGAAAAGTAAATAAATAAAAACTGTGGGGATGAGGTAGGTGAAAATGGGTGGGCTATTTACCAATAGATTATGTACAGCTGCAGCGATCGGTTAGCTGCTCAGATAGCTGATGTTTGAAGTTGGTGAAGGAGATAAAGGTCTCCAACTTCAGCGATTTTTGCAATTCGTTCCAGTCACAGGCAGCAGAGTACTGGAACGAAAGGCGGCCGAATGAGGTGTTGGCTTTAGGGATGATCAGTGAGATACACCTGCTGGAGCGCGTGCTACGGATGGGTGTTGCCATCGTGACCAGTGAACTGAGATAAGGCGGAGCTTTACCTAGCATGGCCTTGTAGACGACCTGGAGCCAGTGGGTCTTGCGTCGAATATGTAGCGAGGGCCAGCCGACTAGAGCATACAAGTCGCAGTGGTGGGTAGTATAAGGTGCTTTAGTGACAAAACGGATGGCACTGTGATAAACTGCATCCAGTTTGCTGAGAAGAGTGTTGGAAGCAATTTTGTAGATGACATCGCCGAAGTCGAGGATCGGTAGGATAGTCAGTTTTACTAGGGTAAGCTTGGCAGCGTGAGTGAAGGAGGCTTTGTTACGGAATAGAAAGCCGACTCTTGATTTGATTTTCGATTGGAGATGTTTGATATGGGTCTGGAAGGAGAGTTTGCAGTCTAGCCAGACACCTAGGTACTTATAGGTGTCCACATATTCAAGGTCGGAACCATCCAGTGTGGTGATGCTAGTCGGGCAAGCGGGTGCAGGCAGCGATCGGTTGAAAAGCATGCATTTGGTTTTACTAGCGTTTAAGAGCAGTTGGAGGCCACGGAAGGAGTGTTGTATGGCATTGAATACTCGTTTGGAGGTTAGATAGCACAGTGTCCAATAGTACTTGATAATGCTAATGTTAATACATATACTAATAGTAAATAATGATCATAGGGCTAATAATAGTACTTGATTATGCAAATAGTCATATTGCTAATGAAAACAGTAACTATAATGATAATAGTGGACTTGAGATAAAATAAACAATGTGACAACGTTGATACATTCTTGCAGGGACTTCATGAGCGGCTACTCGTACTCTTCCCTCAAGATGTCCTCTTGCTCTCTGTGGATAACGAGCGCCTCAGTGTGAAATATGAGGTACAGTCAAATGATGTTCTCAAGGATACAATGTCACAGTAAACATTGTGAATCTGGTGACCTTACCTAGTTTGCCAATTTCCGCTATACAGTAGATGTTGGTGTGACATTCTAAAATGTACAGTTCAGAAGATGTTGTAATTTATAGAGCTGATCCAATACATGACACTTCAACCTGTTTGTCATAACACTTTAGGGTAAATTGTCACGGAAAAGCATTGCAGCCGTGGAGAGGTCTGCATTACCTGGGAGGCTGGAATTTGAGTTAACAGGTAAAATACAAAACAGGCAAAACGTACGTCAAAATGCTCTAACACTTTTGCATAATGAAGCAAAAGGACCCTAAATTAACCATTGAAACTGTGACTAGATCTGCAGCAAGTCAACTGTATCAAGTGTTGCTGTAGACAGTGGTGAAGAGCATTGTACTTCTATTGTATGTTGTGTGGTGCAGGTGAACTGATGGAGCCGCTGCAGATATCCTGCACCTGTCCTGAAGACTATCAGAACTGGATCTTCCAGCTACAACAGGTACATTACCATTACAGTCCCATTAAAAAGGGAAATGAGGGAACAAAGATAAAACTGGTTGGAAAAACTGTGTGGCTAGCCTTCTCTGCCTATATATATTGATTCCAATTGAGTCATACATACATGTATATCCATTTTGTGAAGATGCAGGATGCTAAAAATGAGTTAGCTTAGCCTTGTGATGGCAGATGAATTTACAGAAGAAATCAAGTTAGTGACAGTAAGTCTCCAAAAGTAGTCCCAAAATGTAATAACTTAAAAATTCATTTATTTTCTCACATAGCTGGAAAAAAACCTCCAAGCTACCTCAAACCACACGGCTCCACCCGTCATGCCGAAAAAACTGTGGAGCAGGAAGGAGTCCCGGGAACCAATGACAGTAGCACAAGACTGAGACTCACTGGCCAATGGCCTCACTCAATAGAAGACTCATGCCTCTTTTCATCAATAGACACTGAAATTGTGGATAGCATGTACTGTATACAGTGTATATGCATACATTATTCAGTCGGGTACAATGAAATTAAGAGATTCTGGTTAAATTTCTTATGCTGTATGTAGAACTCTGCTTCACTAGTGACAGTAATAGCAATGGATAGGCTAAATTGGGAGTATATTTTTAGTGCACTGATCTAACAATATTTTTCGTCAAATCGCTGTTTAAACCAAAATAGAAAATGTAGTGCTGTTCATGACCTTTTCCATATTTTCTATTAGGTTGGTCTTGATACTGTATGTACAAACTCAATAAACTTTTTTTTCATCACTACTTTTCCCAAATTGTGTAGGCCTACTTATTTTGTACAAGGAACTCAAACTTTATGTCATGTCGGCAAACATTCAGGCTCCACCTACATATTGTATTATTGAGAAGAAAAAAAATGTCAGTAGTCATTTAAATCACTGAAAAATGTAAGTGTGCATTTATTTCAGGGGTGAAGCATTTACAGTATTGTGCTCACAACCAGAGATCTCAAGTAGCTCACATGTGTTATTAGTCTTTTGTAATCTATATTTTTAAATTCTAATATTTGTTATAATGGTATGGCATATTTTTGGCAGATCCTGGCCCTTATAAATTACAGTCATAATAGTAAATTAGACATATATTCATTTAAACATGTAAGTACATCTACAGAATGTAAATTTACATCATTTTCTCCATAGAGAATAACCAGCTAGGAGCATAAACAAATACACATGCTGCAACAGCAATCATTTAAATTAGTACTAACAACTTAGAAATTCAACAAAGGTATATTTAAAAATAATAATAATGTGCCAATGGAATGGTGTACATCTGCATGTAAATTGTAGTAGTGGTTGGTAAATAATATTATGTGCTTCCATCTTAATTTTGGTCTACGCGTAAACAGCTCTCAATGTCAAATCACAGGGAAGATGTACTAACTCTGTAATCCTCAATGTTTTGTTGAAATGGACTTTCTCCATTAGTAAAGTAGTAGGCTAGTCATGATTTGAATGTATAGTATGTCTGAAATGGTGTTTATTTCGAATGCTGAGAGGACTCTAAGATGACAATTAAAGTGCTTGGGGCAAAGAAAAACACTTGATTTCTGATGTCCCAGTAGTTGTGTTACAGTAGTTGTATATGCAGTCATAGCAAGCATGAGTGAAAGGAAATTACTGCTATGCAGCTGGAAAACCATACTACTTAGCTATATTGCTTATGGTCAAGATACGCCAAATCTTATGAGCACCTGCAGACTAAATAAAGCTCCCACATCCAGATCACCTGAAACTGCTCAGCTATTATATAACTGGTGTTGCGTAAAAGCTGGGACTTATAGATATTTGGGGTTGAGAGTTACTACACCATTACGATTGGACATTCCAAGTGTAAGTTAAAAGCTGCAGGGTGGAGTGGACACTTAAAAGAGCTCCTCCTCCAGTTTCTGTGTGACACACTTGATGCGGATGTTTTCTCTGAGGTTGCGGAGACGCGCACTGCGATTTGTGATCTCCTCTACATTGGTTTTGGGGAACCAGCCCCGCTCCCCATCTGACAGCCGAATGCCCTCCACCCAGCCTGTGGATATAGAATACACGACAACCTCAGCAAACGAAAACACACCCAGTGACATTATCACTTGTGGTGGTCTATATGTTTTACACTGAAACTTTGGGTTTGACATATGATAGAAAAGTCCTATGAACTACTTTAAGGGTAAAATGTTTTTATCTTAATGAAGTTGCCCTTTAAAGTTATACTTATTATGACAGTGTTTAATGTGAGGTCGCCAAATGGAGTGTCTCACCGTCACTTGTAATGGTCTTGGCTTGAAGAATATCAGCCTTCTCCAATGTTAGCTCGTCATGCTCTTGGGCCTGGTAGCTCTTGATGCACTGAACTTGAGAAAGATCTGAGAGGAGGAACAACAAAATGTATCGTAATTCATGAAAAAGGTGTAGCGCTGTTAAAATCTATTTTTACAACTTTTTAAAGCATGAAGCAATATTTTCCAGGTGACAGTAAATTAAACAATAGAAACTCAGTGACACTGCAACATGTGACTGCTTATACTCACCATCATTCTCACTGGCCTGCTCAATGTCTTCCAATGGATCAGAGGGGAACATGGCTGTGATCCATCTCTGTTTCCCACTCCTGGGAAGAAACAAAACCAATGTAGAGGCTGTCAGTTCTTACATTATCACTACCATTACAAATCATGATCGTGATTGATAGTGGTATGTGCACTAGCTCACTCAGTGTGGGCCTTGAGCAGGATCTGGTGTTTGAGCTGCTGGCCCTCACACAGCTGGAGGTGGAATATGAAGCCTGAGATGCCCTGGAGCTTCTGACTGAAATCCTTCACCTTCAGCTGCCCAATCTTAGCGTGAACAAACACCATGAACTTCCACGTGCTGCAGACATATCAAGAACAGGAATTTGTCAATGTATGCCATGCATCACTCAATCAGCCAGCATTTAGGACATAATGCTATGAGCCATACATGCCATTGTATAGTGTAGCATGGCACAGGTTAGTATACTGTAGTATAGCATAGCATATTTTAGCATATCTTAGCATAGCATAACTCCATATATATAAAAAAACATACAGATGAAGTCAGGAGTTTACATACACTTAGGTTGAAGTCATTAAAAATCATTTTTCAACCACCGCAAATGTCTTGTTAACAAACTAGTTTTGACAACTCGGTTAGGACATCTACTTTGTGCCTGACAAGTAATTTTTCCAACAATTGTTTACAGACAGATTATTTCACGTATAATTCACTGTATCACAATTCCAGTGGGTCAGAAGTTTACATACATTAAGTTGACTGTGCCTTTAAACAGCTTGAAAAATTCCAGAATATGATGTCATGGCTTCAGAAGCTTCTGATAGGCTAATTGACATCATTTGAGTCAATTGGAGGTGTACCTGTGGATGTATTTCAAGGCCTACCTTCAAACTCAGTGCCTCTTTGCTTGACATCTTGGCAAAATCAAAATAAATCAGCCAAGACCTCAGAAAAAAAGTAGCAGACCTCCACAAGTCTGGTTCATGCTTTGGAGCAATTTCCAAACGCCTGAAGGTACCACGTTCATCTGTACAAACAATAGTACGCAGGTATAAACACCATGGGACCACGCAGCCGTCATACCACTCAGGAAGGAGACACCTTCTGTCTCTTAGAGATGTACGTACTTTGGTATGAAAAGTGCAAATCAATCCAGAACAACAGCAAAGGACCTTGTGAAGATGCAGGCGGAAACAGGTACAAAAGTATGTGTATCCACAGTAAAACGAGTTCTATATCGACATAACCTGAACGGCCGCTCAGGAAGGAAGAAGCCACTGCTCCAAAATCACCATAAAAAAGCCAGACTATGGTTTGCAACTGCACATGGGGACAAAGATCGTACTTTTTGGAGAAATGTCCTCTGGTCTGATGAAACAAAAATAGAACTGTTTGGCCATAATGACCATCGTTATGTTTGGAGGGAAAGGGGGAGGCTTGCAAGCCGAAGAACACCATCCCAACAGTGAAGCACGGGGGTGGCAGCATCATGTTGTGGGGGTGCTTTGCTGCAGAAGGGACTGTGCACTTCACAAAATAGATGGCATCATGAGGAAGGAACATTATGTGGATATATTGAAGCAACATCTCAAGACATCATTCAGGAAGTTAAAGCTTCGTCACAAATGGGTCTTCCAAATGGACAATAACCCCATACTTCCAAAGCAAAATGGATTAAGGACAACAAAGTCAAGGTATTGGAGTAGCCATAACAAAGCCCTGACCTCATTCCTGGGCAGAACTGAAAAAGCGTGTGCGAGTAAGGAGGCCTACAAACCTGACTCAGTTACACCAACTCTGTCAGGAGGAATGGGCCAAAATTTACCCAACTTATTGTGGGAAGTTTGTGGAAGGCTACCCGAAACGTTTGACCCAAGTTTTTTTTTTTTTATAATTTAACCTCCTTTTTCTCCCCAATTTCATAGTATCCAATTATTAGTAGTTACTATCATGTCTCACCGCTACAACTCCCGTACGGGCTCGGGAGACACGAAGGTCGAAAGTCATGCGTCCTCCGAAACACAACCCAACCAAGCCGCACTGCTTCTTAACATGAGACAAGGATATCCCTACCGGCCAAACCCTCCCTAACCCGGACGACGCTAGGCCAATTGTGCGTCGCCCCACGGACCTCCCAGTCGTTTGACCCAAGTTAAACAATTTAAAGGCAATGCTACCAGATACTAATTGAGTGCATGTGTGAACGAAATAAAATATGAAATAAATCATTCTCTCTACTATTATTGTGACATTTTACACTCTTAAAATAAAGTGGTGATCCTATCTGACCTAAGACAGGGAGTTTTTACTCGGATTAAATGTCAGGAATTGTGAAAAACTGAGTTTAAATGTATTTGGCTAAGGTGTACAGTATGTAAACTTCTGACTTCAACTGTACATTTTACATATTTAGAACTCACTCTTTCCTCCTGGACAGCAGAAGACAGTCATTGAACAGATGCAGATAAACAGGCCTTGTGGGTAACTTGAACTTTGACCCAGAAATACTCATGGTCTGTGTGTCCACCTCCAACAGTTCCCCGTGTTTGACCAGCCAGCGAGACTGGGAGATCAGAGGGAATATCTTAAACGGGGAGATGTATGTTATTAATGAGCATGAATGAACAGTTAATGAATTATTACTGGGTTAAGAGGCATATTAGTTTCTTTACTTGGGATATACAATGGGCAAACATGATAGGGTTAACCCATACTATGGCAATAAGAAATAGGATTCTTTGTTCTCCAAAACCAATACCGCAATGGATAGAGGAAAGGGGAACATACTGTACATGAACATACAGTAGGTGTACTGAGAATGAATGTTCTCCGTGTTCATAATGAGTGATGTTTTCATCTACCTTGCCCTCAAAGTGGATCTTCTTATTGAGGTGAATGAGCTCTTCCATCCTCTTCATTGATTGCACACTGGAGTTACACTCCTTTATAAGCTGTTTTGGGCACAATAGTCTGTTAGAAAAAAGTTTCTTCAAAATGCAATGTCTATGTCTATGCAAAGTCTACTGTTAATGACCAGAAATTGGCCTCACTCCAGCTTTTGGTATAAGGAGAGGCTGAGGTTCTGAATTCTTTGTAACTCTCTTGTCGATAACTAACGATCTGAAGCTGCTGTGCATGTGCAGGATTCTCTACAATACGCACACTCTGCTCTGCTTGTTCAGCTGCTCAAAGAACAGGCTAAACTGGCGAATTTCAGTGATGATTGGGGAATGGAGCTCGCGCAAGATGACAGTATTCGACATAACACAACCGACTATAATAGCATATTATAAGGCTACTGTAAGACAAAAAACACCATTTCTTTTCTTTTTTTACTCATGCGGAAAAATGTGTGCTTTGATTGAAACAAAACACAGGTAGGCCTATGCTACAGTTTGTTAATACCATCTACTCAAACATGTGCTCACTGTTCATAATTTCAAAACACCACTGCACTTCAAAACAGCACTGTACATAACTCAAGAATAGTTATTCCCATGAAACTGATTGAGATCAAATGGTTGGCATGCAGATACTGCATGGACATTTTACTGGTAAAACTTGAAGAATTAGCAAACACGATTGACAGTGAGAAATGTAAAGGGAGGGTGACCACAAAAATGTGCATAAAGTATTTTGTATATTTTCTGTTACCTTTTTCAGTTCATTGAAGGCCTTGGTGGCTGTGTCTTCACCCCTAGAGCCCGGTGTTGTCCTCTTTAGGATATTCTATAAGATAGAAGGAAGATAGAACATTTTGGATCTAGACTTTCACCTCAGGGCACTGCAAAAACTTACTGCTGTGTCCTGGCATATTCGCTGGTCAGTAACCTGATGTAAGGTAGAGTAATGTTCTGTCCCTACAGCCAGGCATGAATAGTTGAATTTTATGGTGAACAGGGGCGCTCTATATCGTACTTCCACCAGCATCTTAAGCCGTGTGATCCTCTGGAAGGGGAGGATGAGGAAGGAGGCAAGGGGAAGACGCTGGCAGATGGGGTCTTCCTCCAAACGAGCCAGGATACCTGGGAAGCGAGCATTCTCCTGTCTACAGAGAAAATATAAAACACTAAAATCAAGCAACATAGTCGGAAAACCTTCCCTGGTATGGATTGGATATGTAGTGTATATCCATGGTCACGAACCCTGGAGAGCTACGGGGTTTTGTTCCAACCCAGCACTAACGCACTTGGTCTTGATGATTAGTTGATTAGTTGAACCAGGTGTGTTAGTGCTGCGCTGGAACAGAAACCTGCAACCCTCTATGGGTTAACCACCCAATCCATATGTATAAAGCAACTATTTAAGTGTGTGTACTAGGCACTGAGTGACATACGGTAATTTTCAAGCATCATACTTACAGACTCGAATGTGCAACAAAGACCAATAGAAATAAACACAAAGTAAGATGGCTCACAACAGGCGCTGGTAGGTCTGTTCCTGGTAGGCCTGGTTGGTCACGTAAGGGAGGTAGACCCTTCGCAGGGCGGGACAGTGGGCCAGGACGATGTCGCATACGTCAAAACGCAAGATGTCCTCCTCCAACCTGTGCTCCAGGTCCTGCAGGAACCTAGACCGAGAGGAAGAGAGAGCGAGAGGAAGAGGGAGAAACAAAGAAAGTGAAGAATTCAGAGCAAAAAGAGTGAGTGATTAAGATAGAAAGATGCTGAAAGCCAGAGAAACAGAACCCCCAAATACTGAGCGAAAAAACAAGACAGAAAAAAACAGAAATAATCTCATGATATATATTCAAGAAATGTACTCTCTCATCAGTGTCATGTTACTATACTATACCGCTCACTGACGTCCTTGACCTCGGGGAGCTTGGAGAAGAGCCACTGTCTGTCCTGGGTCCCCAGACACTCCCCCAACTCCTGGGACAGCATAAAGTGGTCCACCGCGATGGCCAGGCTCCGGATGTACGATGCCTCAGATGTCACTAGCTCAAACTTGGCCTGTGACGAGGAGACATTATGGGCCTTTCGGAAGCAATAGGAGCTCCTCTCACTCACAATTAAAATCAAGGTGCTTTATTTATATTTAAAAATATAAAATATTATCATGAGACATTATGGGGAAACACATAGTTAAAATAAAATCATGAATATGAAGTTTTGACCACAAATGTTATGTCAAAATATGTTAACCCATAAAAAATGTAATCCATCACATAGATGAAACAAATCAACTTAGCTGGCTAATTGGACATGCTAAAAGCCCGTAGGGTTGCCATAGAGATGTATAGAGGGTGCACTTTCCACAAAAGTCATGCACAACTTCTATGCATCTCTTTGAGTGCTGCCTAAATCCCAATGTGGCTTGATGTCATCCTCATGCTCTCACCTCCTGTAGTTTGCGCTCCTCGTTGCTGAAGTTGTCCAGCTGATCGCTGGTCTGGACATCAGGGATGTCCTGCCACAGGGAGAAGGCGGAGCCTCGTGACGAGCAAAAGGAGCTAGACGGAGACAGATTGGACGGAGATGGGGCCTCCCCAGCCCCTTCTACCCTTAGCCTCTCCTCCTCAGCACCTGGCTCCTCCCCCTGCTGCCTCTGGATTTCTCGGTTGATTGCAACATCACTGTACTCCTGGTACAGAATTGCTGAGGAGAGTGAGAGAGAGCAAGAGCAAGAGCAAAAGCAAGAGCAAGAGCAAGAGAGAAAGAAAGAGAGAGAGAGAGAGAGAGAGAGAGAGAGAGAGAGAGAAAGAAGGAGCGCAAGAGAGAGAGAGAAGTAAGAAGAGTATACAGGGTTGATTGAGAATTAAAATCGTTATTGAAGAAAGTTTAAAAAAAATACTTTCAGATGTTATGTTGTTATGTAGCATGTAGCTGAACGAGCGTGAAACAATTGTTATGCCATATAAATACCACTGACACTGGAGGTGGAGAACGGAGGTGGAATTAACCAAATTATTGACACAGGATAAGAGGAAAGTAAGACTCACAGCTGGGGAGAAACCGTGACAGACGATTGGAGCTGCTGACTGTGGGAGGAGTAAACCAATCCTCCTCGATGGATTTCTGCCTTATACTGTGGGAAGGGTTGTAGTTATAATCATTATAGCAGTGTTATTTACATCAGACATCTTTACGACCCACTTCCAGCAAAGATGTATAGTTGAAATGTGACTTTGTGAGTTTAATCTTGATAATATATACCCATTTTAGCTGTTAAAACACACTTTTTGATTACGAATCCAGTGCTCCGTCGATGTTGTTGCGTGTTATTGTCAGCAGTGGGTAGTGGCGGTACAGGTCCTACAGGACTGTGGGGGGCGCTGTGACTGGAACCACCTGAGCCACGGTGCCTGGAAGTGGCCTTATCTGGAGAAAACGAAGGTAGATGAGGTAGAGGTCTTCATAAGTCCAACAGACCCAAAATTCTGAGATCCAACCCAGGACACGAGCAGGCCCGGGTCTTAAATTCTGACTTTTGTCTTGGATCTGGGTGGGTCTGATATAATTGCCATGGGCATGTGCAATTAAAATTGATTTACCGACTAGACCCATTTGGACCTGTCCTCTGTTAATTTACTGTTTGTGTGTTGAGAACTGCACAAGCTTGTTATCTGTGTCAGCCAATTGCAACTCAATAAAACGTATAGCTTATGTCCAGCTGAAACTGGTTCCAGCTGCTCACCTCACGTGCGACCTGCTGCTTAGGGGAGAGAAAGAGAGAGAGAGAGACAAAGACACAGAGACACACACACACAGAGAAAGAGAGCAAGAGAGAGAGAGAGAGAGAGAGAGAGAGAGAAAGGTAGTAAACAAAGCTTTGGGCGAGGCTACTGTTGATTGCAAGGATGGATTCTCTTTCAATGAAGTAAAACGAAAGTTAGAGAACAAAGAGTATAGTGGAGGCCTCCCGGGTGGCGCAGTGGTTAAGGGCGCTGTACTGCAGCGCCAGCTGTGCCATCAGAGACTCTGGGTTAGAGACTCTTGGCCTAGTGTCGTCCGGGTTAGGGAGGGCTTGGCCGGTAGGGACGTCCTTGTCTCATCGCGCACCAGCGACTCCTGTGGCGGGCCAGGAGCAGTGCACGCTAACCAAGGTTGCCAGGTGCACCATGTTTCCTCCGACACATTGGTGCGGCTGGCTTCCGGGTTGGATGTGCGCTGTGTTAAGAAGCAGTGCGGCTTGGTTGGGTTGTGTATCGGAGGACGCATGACTTTCAACCTTTGTCTCTCCTGAGCCCGTACAGGAGTTGTAGCGATGAGACAAAATAGTAGCTACTAAAGCAAGTGGATACCACGAAATTGGGGTGAAAAAGGGGTAAAAAAACAAACAAAAAAAACAAAAACAAAGAGTATAGTGAAGAAGAGAAGCCGACGAGGGGAATGTCCTCGGGGACAAGTTTTAATATTGTAGTGGACAAAGATGAGAAGAATGTTCGCATGGCCAAATGGACTGTCTGCAACTTGCTCTTTAGGTTTGATGCAATTTTCTACCTTTCATTTATTTATTTAGTATTTATTATCAATTGTTTAGTCATAAATAATAATAATTATTATTATTATTATAGGCCTGTTGTAAAATAAATAGCATTAGCCTATTACTGTCATTTGTTGGGTAAGCCTAAGGTAGGCAATCACCTTTGTTGGTAATAGCTGCAATATAAGCCTGTTCAAAACTTTTTTAAAGATTTTATTCTGTTTTGCCATTTTTGTTGTAACGTTGTGTTTGTTGCAATATAATAGAATTACCTGTAGGCCCACTATGCTACTCGCACTCAAACCATGAAAAGGAATAGCCATAGAAGGCAAGATGTAAACAATGACTTGACTGACTTTTAATCTTACCCTAATAAAGTTAAGCAATTTTGGTGAAAGTGGCTTGATGTCATCCTCATGCTCTCACCTGGTGTGGCTATTATTAGGTTTAGAATAGGTTTAGCTAATTCAGGCCTGTGAAGGCAGTGCGCGTCGGCACTACAACTGACTCCGACAGTGGAACTTGAGGTGAGGAATAATGTTTTAGGCCTACCAGAGTTACTCCTTCAATCAAAAATATAATGCTTATCTTTATAAAAAATACTCTGCTAGAAAATGTACAAATTAGCCTCCTTCTGTACGCCTATATCTGTATAGCAGTAGTAGCTTATCTGACAAGTATAAAGAAATGCATGTCGATGTAGAGAACATGATGCCGGCATATCTCTATCTTTGTCTTGGTCTCTATAGGGCCTAATGTTGTCTCCCTTAATATTTTTTTTATATGAATATCATACAGTGGATGCCCAGACCTATGCCTATATGCAAGCAATGCCCTGATGCATTTAGTGCTCAAATCTCTGACAGCTAAACCATGTGGTACACAATTATTGTTTTAGGAAATTAAAAACCAATAAGACAATAGACTATATGTTTTGAATATGCTACACACTGAAAAACAACAATAGTTTTTCTGTAAGTTGTTATTGCCAGTTTTTAAAGACACGTAACTGTGGATCATTTGGCCAATATAGTTTGTTTATTGATGGCACTGGCAGTGCACAGTTGGAGATTTCTTTCTCTCTCCTACTCTCGGATATGAACGGGTCTCTTGGATCTGAACCAGCATGGGTCTGTTTGGGTCTGTTTTCCAAGGTCCTTTTTGGGTCTGACTGTCCAAGGGGCCATTTGGAACGGTCTTGTTTAATTTCTTCAAATTAATTTATGCATACCGGGTCCGGTGGACCCATGAAGACCTCTAGATGGAGGTGGAGGAAACTAGCAGACTCACAACCACCACAGAATGTTGCCTCAAATTGCAAAATTATTTATTAGCATTCTTGGCTAATGCGGGACACTTACAGTCAGAGCTGGGGCTGAGGTTGCTGGAGGTCTGCCTGTCACGGGAAGCCACGCGAGCCGACAGCGACTTGCCTAGCTTTAGCGTGAACGAGTTCTTCCTCTGGGACAGCTGCAGCCGTGAGATCAGCTCAGAGGCAGAGAAGCGCCGCCGCTCGTGTTCCGCCATACGAGAGCAGGCTAAAGCGCTCCCCCCAGTGGCCGAGGAATTCTCTACAGCCCCAGAGTTCAAGACAGAGGAGTCCTCTGACGACCGATGTGGCTCTGCGGACAGAGGTGGAATCTTTGGAGGGTTGGGGGTTTGGGGGTCTACGGCACCCCCTGTTGATGAGGGACTTGCGGCGTCTTCAGGGTCTCCCCTGAGGTCCTCTTCCAGAAAGAAGTCAAAGGGTCCTGGGAAAAGATAGTCGCCGTCCAGAATGGGGCTGGCCAGAGACTCGTCACTCGGGCTGTCTGGTGAGTACACCCGCACCTTACGCCCTGGGACACAACACAAACAAGACTCAGGTGAAAATGTCCCTCCCCCCCGAATTACAGTCCAGTCATATTGGATATGGACATGTACAAAATATTTCTGAAGTAAGTGTGATTTTTAAGTTCTACAGATAAAAATAGGTGAAGGGGGATAAAACATTCTCATGATGAGGACTAACAGAGACTTGAAGATGTGAATTGGATAGATACTGTACATACGGATGGACTTTTCCCTGAGGGAGCTCTGTGATGACCTCCTCTGGGGTCGACAGGTATCTGGGCTCTGCATCCACGGAAGCTCAGGAGAGGATGGAGAGCCAGGTGGCTGAGAGTCCCAGGAGTCTGTGTCTCTGTACAGGGAGGACAGAGGGAGGGACAGGGGCAGGCTGAGGGCTGCGTGGAGGGGAAGAAACACAGATGACACCGTCATGGGTCTCTCATAATGCTCCTGCACTGGAGGGTTAGTCCTGATATCTTCCTGGATAACCAGCTCAACCTCGCCCCCTAGCGCCAGAGAGTCTAAACTCAGGTCCGTATTAGTATCAGTGTAATAATCACTTCTCCCACTGCCAATTTGTGCTTCACTCGTGTGTTTAGGATGATTCAGAGACAACGGGCTGAAACGTTGAGTGTCTGCAGTTGGGGAGCCCCAGCCTTTGACGCTGGGTGTCACAGGTGGCTGCAGCTCGATGAAGGTCAGAGTCTCCTGCTGACACACAGCGATGTGCTTGTGGTGGCACTGCCGGAGGAGAGGCATGTCGTCCGGGGCCTCGCTCAAACTCTGGGACTCGCCTGAGACAGGGATCCACATAATGGGGCTCTTTCCTCGGAAACGGAAGGCGTGTAGATGAGGCTGGAAGTCAGGGAGAGGGAAGAATCCATACCCAGGAAGCATGACTGAGAGAACACATGGGAGCTGCAGAAGAAAGGAGAAAACGTTTTTGCCATAAACTCAATTGCCAACATAATATCCTCTTGCCATATCTGGTAAAACAGCACTGACTGTAGGCTATATTGTATTAACTTATCTCTGTTAAACACTTCGTAATTTGGTCTCGTTCCTGCTTCCCTCTATAGAAGGCATGAAATGCAGTTGAGCAGGACGAGAACCTCAAGTTCCTCAGTGTACAAATCTTTAAGGACTTAAAATGGTCCACTCACACGGGCACATTCCTGAAGAAGGTGCAACAGTGGCTCTTCCCCCACAGAAATTTGAAAAGGTTTGGCATGAGCCCTCAAATCCTCAAAAAACTCTACAGCTGCACCATTGAGAGCATCTTAACTGTCTGCATCACTGCTTGGTATGGAAACAGCACTCCCCACGATTGCATGGCGCTACAGAGGGAGGAGCGGACAGCTCAGTACATCACTGGGGCCAAGCTCCCTGCCATCCAGGACCTCTACGTCAGGCAGTGTCTAAAGGTAGGCCCAGAAAATTGTTAAAGACTCCAGCCAACCAAGCGGTACCGTTGCATCAAGTCTGACACCAACAGGCTCCTGAACAGCTTTCTATCCACAAGCCATAAGACTGCTAGATAGCTAACTGAATGGCTACACGGACTATCTGAGTTGACCCTTGCACTGAGAGGACTTTTCTGCACACTCACAGGACTCTACACACTCACCCACACTGACACTTCAACACACACATAAAATGCACACACATTTATACTGACTTTATTCACACACACACACACACACACACACACACACACACACACACACACACACACACACACACACACACACACACACACACACACACACACACACACACACACACACACACACACACACACACTCATCATTTACGCTGCTGCTACTCTGTTTATCATATATCCTGAAGTCTAGTCACCGTACCCCTACACATACAGCGCATTCGAAAAGTATTCAGACCCCATTTACTTTTTCCACACTTTGTTACATCACAGCCATATTCTAAAATTGATTAAATAAATGTTTTCCCTCGTGAATCTACACACAATACCCCATAAATGACGAAGCAAAAACAGTTTTTTAGAAATGTTTGCACATTTATAAAAAATATAAAACTGAAATATAACATGTACATAAGTATTCAGACCCTTTACTCAGTGCTTTGTTGAAGCACCTTTGGCAGTGATTACAGCATCAATTCTTCTTGGGTATGACGCTACAAGCTTGGCACTCCCATATTTGGGAGTTTCTCCCATTTTCTCTGCAGATCCTCTCAAGCTCTGTCAGGCTGGATGGGAAGCGTCACTGCACAGCTATTTTCAGGTCTCTCCAGAGATGTTAGATCGGCTTCAAATCCGGACTCTGGCTGGGCCATTCAAGGACATTCAGGGACTTGTCCCGAAGCCATTGCTTACAGTTTGTGTATGCCAAAACAGGCCCCCTCCACTCATAATTGTCCAGGTTTTGTAATGTATACTGTTCACAAATTGTATGTTTCCTGTGATATTTTCAGTTTGTTCTACCTCTCACTCACTATGTAACAATCTCTTGTGGACAGTGTGAAAGATATACTCGTTAAGGAAGAAGTCTGTTCATTGGAGCACAATGGAGGTTGAACTTGGATACATGTATAGGAGTGTGCCTTTCACCTGCCCCCCCCCCCCCCCCTCCATCCAGGTCTGGCCCTGTGTGACTGCTGAGCCATGTCTTCCTGCTTTAATTAAAGACTGCTCCACATACAGCTCTCAGCCCCCTGTATTTATTCTCCACACACACACACACACACACACACCTCCTTCATCTACAGATGGCATGGCCAGTGCCACAACAGACACACATTCAGAACTCTTCAACAGACAGCCATACCAAGTGAGACAGTATCCTCAGCCCCTGTGACATTTCACCCTTTCACTTGAGAATATAGACCCATCTTTCTCTCATGGTGTTTAACCTTTAACCTGGATGTTATGATCAGTGGTCAAGAGATTCAGAGAGAGAGAGAGAGAGATAGGGGAGGGAGAAAGAGAGTCACAGTCTGGGCCATTGGCCCACAAATGATTCACCCACTGACTCATGAATAAGAGTTCTGAACTTCACGCTAGTGTTACTAACTATAAGGAAATTATGAACAGTGAAAGATGTTCTTGGAATGTATACGAGTTTTCAAACCCAGACATCCAGTGAGTGAGTATGATTACCATTTATACTAGTGTCTTGGGGTAGTGGAGTATTGAATTTAATCAATTTGAAACTACTTCCAGACCTTCATAATGATTGAAAGTTTCTCACAACAGACCTTCATAATGCTGTGATAGTTTCTCACAACAGACCTTCATAATGCTGTGAAAGTTTCTCACAACAGACCTTCATAATGCTGTGATAGTTTCTCACAACAGACCTTCATAATGCTGTGATAGTTTCTCACAACAGACCTTCATAATGCTGTGATAGTTTCTCACAACAGACCTTCATAATTCTGTGATAGTTTCTCACAACAGACCTTCATAATGCTGTCAAAGTTTCTCACAACATACCTTCATAATGCTGTGATAGTTTCTCACAACAGACCTTCATAATTCTGTGATAGTTTCTCACAACAGACCTTCATAATGCTGTGATAGTTTCTCACCACAGACCTTCATAATTCTGTGATAGTTTCTCACCACAGACCTTCATAATTCTGTGATATTTTCTCACAACAGACCTTCATAATTCTGTGATAGTTTCTCACCACAGACCTTCATAATTCTGTGATAGTTTCTCACCACATACTTGATTGATATACTCAGACAAAGAAAAAAGAGGCAGCCTTCTAAGTAAAAGAACATCCTCCTAGCCATCGGCCTCTTCCTACTGCACCCCTCCTCACAGCACAGGTAACTCTCTTTACTCTCTCTCTAACACCACTCAGGTAACAGGCACAGGCTCCCAGTTAAAGAAAGACACACACGGACGCACACCTGCTGCACAAACAGCTCCTTCTCCTTTCACATAACCACACCCACTTGTGAGTGCACAGATAGGCAAGTTGCAGCCCTCTCTGCCTCGTACACACGCACGCACTCACAAACGCACACACGAATGCGGACACAATCGGTTGCCTGTTCCCTGCTTTAGACAAAGGCCTTCTTTATCCTTATGGCTTGGGGTAGGTTGCCTGGTACACAAGATATCTAAGAGGGTGTGGGAACTGTTTGTGATCCTTCCACACTAGAGAAGAGTCAATTACTCTCACAGTAAATGAATGCATCTTGAATATATCCAGTGCACTCCATAATTATTGGGACAGTGAAGCATTTTTTCTTCTTTTGGCTCTATACTTTAAATGTTGGACGAGGTTAAAGTCCCAACTGTCAGATTTAATCTGAGGGTTATTTCATCCATATCGGGTGAACAGTTTAGAAATTACAGCACTTTTTGTACATAGTCCCTTCATTATAGGGGACCAAAAGTATTGGGACAAATTCACCCTGTATATGCACAGTGCATTGGGAAAGTATTCAAACCCCTTGACCTTTTTCCACATTATGTTACGTTACAGCCTCATTCTAAAATGGATGAAATTATTTTCTCCCTCATCAATCTACACACAGTATACCATAATGACAAAGCAAAAAACTGGTTATTAAACATTTTTGCTGAAATATCACATTTACATTAGTATTCAGATACTTCACTCAGTACTTTGTTTAAACACCTTTGGCAGAGATTACGCTACAAGCTTGGCACATCTGTATTTGGGGAGTTTCTCCCATTCTTCTCTGCAGATCCTCTCAAGCTCTGTCAGGTTAGCTGGGGAGCGTCACTCCACATCTATTTTCAGGTCTCTCCAGAGATGTTCGATCGGATTCAAGTCCGGGCTCTTGCTGGTCCACTCAAGGACATTCAGAGACTTGTCCCGAAGCCACTCCTGCGTTGTCTTGCCTGAGTGCTTAGGGTCGTTGTCGTATTGGAAGGTGAACCTTCGCCCCAATCTGAGGTCTTGAGTGCTCTGGAGCAGGTGTTCATCAAGGATCTCTCTGTACTTTGCTCTGTTCATCTTTCCCTCGATCCTGACTAATCTCCCAGTCCGTGCCGCTGAAAAACATTCCCACAGCATGATGATGCCACCACCATCCCTTACCGTAGGGAGGGTGCCAGGTTTCCTCCAGACGTGACGCTTGGCATTCAGGCCAAATAGTTCAATCTTGGTTTCATAAGACCAGAGAATCTTGTTTCTCATGGTCTGAGAGTCCTTTAGGTGCCTTTTGGCAAACTCCAAGGCTGTCACGTGCATGTTACTGAGGAGTGTCTTCCATCTGGCCACTCTACCATAAAGGCCTGATTGGTGGAGTGCTGCAGAGATGGTTGTCCTTCTGCAAGGTTCTCCCATCTCGTCAAAGGAACTCTGGAGCTCTGTCAGAGTAACCATCGGTTTCTTGGTCACCTCCCCTGACCAAGGCCCTTCTCCCCCGATTGCTTAGTTTGGCCGGGCGGCCAGCTATAAGAGTCTTGGTGGTTCCAAACTTCTTCCATTTAAGAATGATGGAGGCCACTGTGTTCTTGGGGACCTTCAATGCTGCAGACATTTTTTGGTACCCTTCCCCAGATCTGTGCCTCAACACAATCCTGTCTTGGGTCTCTCCAGTCTTGGACAATTCCTTCGATCTCATGGCTTGGTCTTTGCTCTGGCATGCATTGTCAACTGTGGGACCTTATATAGACAGGTGTGTGCCTTTCCAAATCATGTTCAATAAATTGAATTTACCACAGGTGGACTCCAGTTAAGTTTAAGAAACATCTCAAGGATGATCAATGGAAACAGATGCAGCTGAGCTCAATTTCGAGTCTCATAGCAAAGGGTCTAAATATACTCTAAATAAGGTATTTCTGTTAATGTTTAATACATTTGCAAACAATCCTCAAAACTTCATTTTCGCTTTGTCATAATGGGGTATTGTTTGTAGATTGAGGAGAACAAATAATAATTTAATACATTTTAAAATAAAGCCTTAACTAACAAAGTATGGAAAACGTCAAGGGGTCTGAAAACTTTCCGAATGCACTGTATTTTAAAGTAGTAAAAACAAAGTATTTGGTCCCATAACACACAATGACTACATCAAGCTTGTGTCTCTACAAATTTGTTGGATTAATTTGCTGTTTATTTTGGTTGTGTTTCAGATTATTTTGTGCCAAATTGAAATGAACGGTAAATAATGTATTGTGTCATTCTGGAGTCACTTTTATTGTAAAAAATAAATAACATAATATATTTCTAAACAATTCTACATATAAGTGGATATTACTATGATTACGTATAATCCTGAATGAATCTTGAATAATGATGAGTGATACAGTTACAGACACACAAATATCATCCATCCCCAAAAATGCTAAACTCCCCTTTTTTTGCAAGGGTGAGATGTTAGCATGTCTTAGGGGATATGATATTTGTGTCTATAATTTTCTCACTAATTTGTAGTGTCACAAGCTTGATGTAGTCATTGTGTGCTATGAATATGGGACCAAATACTTAACCTTTTAATAAGTGAATTTGTCCCAATACTTTTGGTTCTCTAAAATGGGGGGGACTACGTAAAATTTCTAAACGGTTCACCCAATGTGGATGTGTAAAGATGTGCGCTGAGAGTCAGGAAGCAAGTTCAGGGAGTGAGTATTTTTAATAAATAAATGCAACATAAAACAAAACAAGAACAACGCACAGACTTAACACTGGAACTGAAACAGAAACAACATTGCCTGGGGAAGGAACAATAGGGAGGGACATATATAGGGAAGGTAATCAGGGAGGTGATGACGCGCAGGTGCACGTAACGATGGTGACAGATACGCACCATAATGAGCAGCCTGATGACCTTGAGGCCGGAGAGGGAGCACACATGACAGGATGAAAATACCCTCAAATTTAGCGAACAGTCTGCCCTTTAACCTCATAGTCATTATTTGATATTGTCACGGGCATCGTAAGAAGCGGACCAAAGTGCAGCGTGGTGAGCATACATATTCCTTTTTATTAGAATGTCACCAACAATAAACAAGACAAAACGACCGTGAAGCTTAACAGGGCTATGATGCCTCTAACAACGTTAACTACCCACACTAAAAGGAGTGAAAAATGGCTACCTAAGTATGATTCCCAATCAGAGACAACTATAGACAGCTGTCCCTGATTGAGAACCATACCCAGCCAAAACATAGAAATAAAGAAACATAGAAAAGAAAACAGAATGCCCACCCCACATCACACCCTGACCTAACCAAATAAAGTAATAAAACGGTCAGGGCGTGACAGATATCAAATCGAACTTTGAGTATTGAGCCAAAAGAAGAAAAAATGCCTCACTGGCCCAATAATTAGGGCACTGTACATGTCAGGTGGGGAAAATGTTATTATCAAAGCAGTGTGGGATAGTATAAGAGACACATGTTGGCTGACACACACTCAGTTAGTTAGTATGGTCATACACACATGTACAATAAGACAGTATCCAGTCTGAGTCTATAACCTGTTCATATCCAGTCTACAACTGTGTTGTGCCCCACAGCCTTAGGGTGTCGCTACTATCATACAGCAAAACATGTAACACCTTGCAAACCTGCCATGTCTGCCCATTCCATCTAGGCATCGCATCTACTGATAACTGCCAACAAGGTCATCTCCATAAATACATCCGAGTAAGTTATGTATTTCATGCACTCATTACATTTCTAATGAAGTTACATTTTCAGTCATTCAATTCAAAAGCTTAAAATTTGATTTTGGTTATAAGGTGTTATTTGGGAGTGTTATGAACTTTGGTGTAGGTGTTTCTGTGTCATTTTAGTAAGCCATTGTAAGACAAAATGTCTACATCGTTAATTAGTAGTATACTAGCATCTCTTTTGAATATGATTAAGAACAATGTAATTTGTGGCATAATCCCGTATCAGACTCATATATGACCATAAATTCAGGAAGCAGCAGAGGGAGTATCCCCCAACCACATCGACGGGACTGAATAGGAGAAGGTGGAAAGTTTTAAGTTCCTCATCACTGACAAACTGAAATGGTCCACCCACACAGACTGTGTGGTGAAGTCGTAAGAGTGCCTCTTCAATTTCAGAAGGCTGAAGAAATTTGTCTTGTCACCTAAAACCCTCACAAACCTTTACAGATGTACAATGTATCACCGCCTGGTATGGCAACTGCACCGCCCACAACCGCAGGGATCTCCAGAGGGTAATGCGGTCTGCACAATGCATCACTGGGGGCAAACTACCTGCCCTCCAGGACACCTACAGCACCCGATGTCACAGGAAGGCCAAAAAGATAATCAAGGACAACAACCACCCGAGCCACTGCCTGTTCACCCCACTATCTCCCAGAAGGCGAGGTCAGTACAGGTGCATCAAAGCTGGGACAGAGAGACTGAAACATCTATCTCAAGGCCATCAGACTGTTAAATAGCCATCACTAACACAGAGAGGCTGCTGCCTATATACACGGACTTGAAATCATTGGCCACTTTAATAAACGGAACATTATAATAATGCCACTCTAATGTGTTAATGTTTACATATCTTGCATTACTCATCTCATATGTATAAACTGTATAATATTCTATACGATTCTACTGTATCTTAGTTATGCCACTCTGACATTGCTCGTCTATATGTTTATATATTTTTAATTCCATTCCTTTATGTGTATTGGGTATATGTTGTAAAATTGTTAGATGTTACTTGTTAAATATTGCTGCATTGTCGGAACTAGAAGCACAAGCATTTCACTACACCCACAATAACATCTGCTAAACACATGTATGTGACCAAAATAATTTGATTTGAAATTCAATTCTGATTCAAGTCTCCATGTCACGTTCTGACCTTAGTTCCTTTTTTATGTCTTTGTGTTAAGTTGGTCAGGGTGTGAGTTGGGGTGGGTAGTCTATGTTCTTTTTTCTAGGTTGTTACATTTCTATGTGTTTGGCCGAGTATGGTTCTCAATCAGAGGCAGGTGTCGTTCGTTGTCTCTGTTTGAGAATCATACTTAGGTAGCCTGTTTTCCCCATTTTGGTTTTGGGTGATTGTTTTCTGTCTCTGTGTCTGCACCAGACAGAACTGTTTCAGTTTCGTTCGTTCACATTTTTGTTTTTTTCAGTGTTCTATTAAAAATAATTTTGAACACGTACCACGCTGCACCTTGGTCCTCACCTTCTTCCACCTACGACGTTCGTTACACTCCATGTCTGTATCCTCAGACACTTTAAGTTAGCATGTTTTCCGTTTGGCAGGACAAACCATAAAGATAGAACATAGTGTGATCTCTATGGGATAGACATGGTAATAATGTCATCGTGGTATTCACGGCAGTTAAACAAGCACGTTGTGACTGTGGTAATATGGTATGATGACTGGTGTCACTGTTGGGATTGATTAACAGCCTTACGACAGTCAACACTCTTTCAAGAGTCAGTCCTCTTAATCTCAATCAACTTGCATACATCTCTCTGTATCTCTTCCCAGTTTCAAAGGGAAAGTCAGGGACCTGGGACAGACAGAGACCTGTCCTGAAGATGGAGTCGTGCGTCTCCTCCATGTCCCTTGTTCAGAGTTATGTGGTCTGTTATGGGATGAGTGTGTTTGAGCAGGCGGAGCAGAGTGGCCTGTCGGTGTGGTGTGACCCCGTCCTGTGTGTGTGTGAGGATGCAGTGAAGCCCTGTCACATAGTGACATTAATCGCCCTGCAGTACATTGGGGGACTCTGCCATTATGCCAAATACATCCTATATACCCTATGTGACATCATTGGACTCTGCACTATCGGCTATGCTGGTGAGGCAGCGCCATATCATTGAAATGGCCAGACTGGGCTTTCCCATTCATGTTAAGTTCTAGTAATTATATTTCTATGGGCAAAGTGGCATCGGACTATGAAGGAGATTATCAAACCTTTCCTCCACTAGAACTGAGTGTAATGTGAGGAGATTCATTCAGGATTGGATACTGAGATGAAAATGACATCAAATGTATTTATAATGAAACCCCACATGAAAAGCGATTGCAACACTCTGAACCACTTACTGCGACCATTCCCTCAAAATCAAAAGACTAAAGTGTATAGTCGTTGATGTGACTTGCTGGGTAGATGTTTTTAAAAGGGGGTATTCTGATTTCTCCTTGTCTGCTGTGTGCACCCATAGGTGAGGTTCTCTGAGGCCATGGATGGGAAAGAAAGTGCCCTTAATGTTGACACTTGGTGTGGGTTCTAAGCCTGTTAGGATCCTAGGGCAGCTACCCCTGCCCTTTTAAGACATACTGACAACCTGGCTTACCATGGCACAAAGAACTGACATACAGGGAGAACTTTGGTGGACGGACACACACCTGAGTATAGCGAGAGAGTGATTTTAGCTGTCTTTGATTAGAGGGACACAACACAAAGATTTCTTGTTGAGTATATGACCTCCGACAAACTCTGCAAAGAGTCGGGATCCTAGCTAACAGACAGCACAAACAACAATTTATTATTTAAAAGCCCACAAAAATGTGGAGCTTCTCGCATGTAAACAATAAGACATCTGCAGCTTTGCCTTCCCCCTCTCGGTGCACCAGCACATCCCGTCCCCTCGACAATAATATCCCCCCTGTCAAAGAGACTGATTGTGTGAGGGAGACGAGCAGCAGACACAGACTCGGCTTAGTCAGGAGGGTAAGTTTCAAACCTGGGGTACAAAAACTATTTGAAATAATTTCAAATATTTTAGCTGTGCTTGATTGAGCTTCTGTGTCACAATGAACTATCAGAAAAGTCCCAAAAGTGCAATCCCCGCCCATCTGGCACTTTAGGCAGGGTAAAGTCAAAATATTTGAACGATTTAAAAAAGTATTTGAATCCAAATCTGACGAGTTTATGAAGGAAGTACTCTAATTAAAGCCTGATTTCTTGTCTCAATTCAGATATCAAAATATTAGCAAATGTGCTCTATTATTGCTTTGTATTGATCTGTTCATTTATCTAGGTTAGTCTCATTTAGATTACATTTATTTTGCAAGATGCTGCCTAATAGATGGGGATAAATGACTAATTACATTACATCTTCTTCTAGGAATAGCATTGAATTCGGGTGAATGCCATAATATAGAATTGTAAAAAGTAGGCTAAGGATGAACTGAAGACCTCTCATCACAAAGCAAACTGAAGCCCTGAGATGTTTGAACTTTTCAACAATCCTGTGTGAGAATCCACATCATCGTAACAATGGACAGCACTGTTTCATTGACTATGGTAGATCCATAAATTTGGATGCATTTGTGAAGGCCTTAAATAACTTATGACTTTGAAAAGTAAGGCAAAGGAATCTTGCCCAAGTTATGTTATTGATGTGTTATTTACATTTAGTTCAGATCCACTCAAACAGCTTTCAATCAAAGATTGCTTAATTCAGATCTGATCATGTGTCAGAACTTGTACATGTACTTTGAACATTCTGTTGATGCATCTATGGTATTCATCCACTTCTCCCTCTTTCTCTGCTCCAGTTTCGATCCAAGACAGCATTTTTTGTCTTTCTCTCTCCTTTATTATCTGGACAGGTATGGACAAGTCAACTGAGGGCTGCTTGTTTTGAAACATGATTGGGGTTGGTAGAGAACCCACCTCAAAGTTGAATAAGCTGGCAGGTAGCCTAGCAGTTAAGAGTGTTGAGCCAGTAACTGGAAGTTTGCTGGTTCTAATCCACAACCTGACTTGGTTAAAAATCTGTCTATGTGCCCTTGAGCAAGGCACTTAACCCTAATTCCTCTGGACAAGAGAATTTGCTAAATTACTAAAATATACGCAGTAACATTTGTTTTGCATGTAGGGGGAAGATACAAACTATTAAAAAACAAAGGATGAAAAAGCACAGCCTCAGGAGATGAAATGGAGTCAGGCTAAAATGCTAACATCTGAACATTTCAAAGGACAAACTCCATAGTTCTCTTTCAAGTTGGCAAGTAAATGACAGACACTGTACCTTGCAGCCATATCTGGGGTTCATTTTTGAACAGAATACTAACATGTACAACTGAAGGGATTAACTCATGAAGAACACTGCACAACTGTCTTTGATTGAAGAACTGTTTAACTTTATTGTAGGACAGAAATGTATTATTGTGCATGAGTGCATATGTGCGTGTGTGAAACCCTCCCTATATCAATTTAGATTATGTGAGGCCATAGCCAACTCAGTGGTTGGAACAGTCTGCAGGCTTCAGCTCTAGATGGGTGTGCAAGAAACATTGTCAGGAAGGGCCTTTCACACAGCCCGTGAGCCAAGCTTCCTCTCAGCTCGGGTTTGTAATTCACATAGAGGACCAGGGCCAAAATTTCCCCTCAGCTCTGTTTTATAATTCAAATACAGGATCACCACACACACTCATAAACAAAATGAGAAACAGACAAGTTTGTGAATCTAATGGGTATTTTAAAATATATGTTTTCTGAATACACTCAAAATATGAGATATCATCAAGGGGAAAAACTGGTTGGTTGTTTTATGGTATGTACATTTTTAGATTTATCATTCCATCCTTTCCACGTTTGATCAATGTACTGTACGTATCAATGTGATGTCACTACAGAAAATGTGTCAAAAATGTATAATAAAAAGTCACATTTGCTTACAATTGAAATGATATGTACATCATCGAGGGCACACTGCCTGCCCTCCAGGACATCTACAGCATACGGGGCCACAGGAAGGCTAAGATGGTCATCAAGAACCTCAACCACCCGAGTCACAGCCTGTTCACCCCACTAACATCTAGAACACGGAGACAGTTCAGGTGCAGCAAAGCTGGGACCGAGAGACTGATAAACAGCGTCTATATCCAGGCCATCAAACAGTCATCACTAGCCTTCCTCTGCCCAGTACCCTGCCCTGAACCTTAGCCAGCAGCATACCACCCTGCATCTCACTGCTGGCTTGTCTCTGAAACTAAGCAGGGTTGGTCCCTGGATGGGAAACCAGATGCTGCTGGAAGTGGTGTTGGAGGGCCAGTAGGAGGCACTTTTTCCTCTTGTCCCCCCCAAAATATCCCAATGCCCCAGGGTGCTGTCTTTCAGATGGGATGTTAATTGGAGGTCCTGACTCTGTGGTCAATAAAGATCCCATGGCACTTATCGTAAGACTAGGGGTGCTAACCCCGGTTTCCTGGCTAAATTCCCAATCTGGCCCTCATACCATCATGGCCACCTAATCATCCCCAGCTTCCAATTGGCACATTCATCTCCCCTGTAGATATTCCTCAGGTTGTTGCTGTAAATTATAATTTGTTCTCAGTGAACTTACCTGGTAAAATAAGGGTTAAATGAAAGACACAGTCAATACCCAGCTACCACCCGGAACTCTACCCTGCACCTTAGAGACTGCTGCCCTATGTACATTCACACCCATTGACTTTTTCCACATTTTGTTACGTTACAGCCTTATTCTAAAATTGATTGAATTGTTATTATAATAACAAAGCAAAAACTGTTTATTTTAGACATTTTTGGTAACTTATAAAAAAATATGTATATATTAATACAGCGACGCTCCTGACAGAGCTTGAGAAGATCTGCAGAGAAGAATGGGAGAAATTGTCCAAATACAGGTGTGCCAAGCTTGTAGCGTCATACCCAAGAAGGCTCAGTGCTGCCAAAGGTGCTTCAACAAACTACTGGATAAAGGGTCTGAATACTTATGGAAATGTGATATTTTTATAAATGAGCAAAAATGTCTATAAACCTGTTTTTGCTTTGTTATTATGGGGTATTGTGTGTAAATTGATGAGGGAAAAATACAATTTAGAGCATTTTAAAATAAGGCTGTAACGTAACAAAATGTGCAAAAAGTCAAGGGGTCTGAATACTTACCGAAGCCACTGTACACCTCGAGCCACTCTCACCCATGCATACGTGTACACACTCAAACACAGCCACAAGTGCACATTAAATACACAGCACACACATATATATACACACAAATACACACACGTGCATACATGTATACACACACAGACTGTCTGAGTGACAAGTGATGGGACAGGTGATCCAGAGAGAGGGAGGGGAGGGGCGTAGGGAAGGAATATGAAGGAAAGAGAAGGGGAGGGAGTAAAGTGTACACTGCAGTAAATTAAGTTGTTAACCTCAGTGAGGTCTAAGTGAAGGCACATCACTCTTGCCCTCAAATAAAAATCCATCACTCAGAGGACCATCACTCAACTGTTGACTCACAGCAAGAAAACCTTAGATCAACATAGTCATAACATGATAACTAATAATAACCATTATGGATATTCTAAGTTTATAGTAATATACAGGCCATTTCCCTGGAATGATTTACCACTGACTCAATGATCAGTGATGATAAGGAACCCACCAGGCATAGTTGAACCAACCTTCTGTCAATGTTTCCACCACAGCTGTGTTTTTGTCTGTGGGGTCTGAGTCAGTCAAGTTATGGCTGTCTCCTTCACCTCCCCCAGACAACAAACATTACTATATGGCTGTGACATCACAGACTGTGGGAAACCCCCACAGCCACACAATAATTATGGTCTGATCCAAAGAGTGCTTTAGTCACAACTTTACCCATTATTTGTTATGGTATATTCTATCATATTTGCCTATATGATAAAATTACTCGGTCAATACTTTCCTTCCCACAGCATTATATTCTGGTGTTAAAAATGCATGCTTAGGAGCAAAACAGTCAGTGATCAAGGGATATGTTTAATTTCCTAACGAAAGATACATTCAACTTGGACAATTATGCAATCTATATTGAATCTGTTTATGTAAAGTGAAACATTGGCTCTTAATTCATTTTTATGTACAGATCCTCGTATAAGCCTGGAGTGCAGCAGCTGTCTATCCGTTTCTGCAAGTAGATATATGCTATAAGCCAGTAGGCAAATCAGTAGCACAGACTCACACACAGAGATATACCCTCACACACATTCATTCAACCAGCACAGACACCGACACAGACAGAGACACGCACAGGCTCGGACGCAGGCACACACACTCACACACAGTCTTTTCCCAATGACAGCGCACTTAGTCATACACAAGACAGACTAAATTACTTGTGAGTATTCTCTAAGCATCACCTTGGCACTCTCTCTCACTACAGCCATTAGTGTTACATCAACTATCTATATCTAAACAAGAAGTCGTCTTTGGGGACATGGCCTCAATCAAACTTAGTAAAAAAAAAACAAAGCCGATTAGAGCATGCCTGCATCCCAAATGAAACTCGATTCCCTAGTATTTATTTGTTGAACCTTTATTTAACCTGGCAAGTCAGTTAAGAACAATTTTTTATTTACAATGATGGCCTAACTGCCTGGTTCAGGGGCAGAACCACATATTTTTACCTTGTCAGCTCGGGGATTTAGCAACCTTTCGGTTATTGGTCCAATGCTCTAACCACTAGGCTACCTGCCGCCCCACATTTGACCGACATAGGGAATAGGGTGCTATTTGGGACAAACTCCATGTAATAGCCTCACAGGCACTAAACAGTTATATTGCAAAGCTGTTGAATGTCATCATTGCATCAGTTGTTTGTTCATCAAAAAGGTCTGTAAACAGCTTAGCCAGATTGCAGTTCCTATGAGACACAGAGTTAAATGGGCAAACAAACATGCTAGGAGGCAGAGTGAGGGAGAGAAAAACACACTCCCTGCACAAACACTGCTGTGAGAAACACAAACGCACGCAAACACACACAGACATCCACACATGGCTGCTCCTCAGTTTACAGTGTAGTCACTAGAGGGCCTGCAGCTAAACTGAACTGTATCCTGGTGTAGACTAAGACGTGGAAAGAGTGTGTGAACACTACAGCACCAACTTTCAGCAATGTACAGTTCATTTAATACCCCCCAACCTATTCCAGACGTGCACTTACCTGCCCTGCTCTGCAACTACTCACAGCTCCTGCCTCCTACTGTAACCACTACATCTCAGCCTCAAAGCCTCACAAAACCTAATGTCTTATACTGTACCCAAGAAGATGGAAATAGAATCAATGCAAACAATAACACTTCCAGTGGTGGAAAAGCACCCAAGAGAGATACCTTAACTGAAAATGACCCAAGTAAAACTGAAAGTCACCCAGTAAAATACTACTTGAGTAAAAGTCTAAGTATTTGGTAAAAGTAAAAAATAAATAATTTCAAATTCCTTATATTAAACAAACCAGACAGAACAATGTTCTTGATTTTTAAATTACGGATAGCCAGGGGCATACTCCAACACTCAGACATACAGTATATAATTTACAAATGCTTAATTTGTGTTTAGTGAGTTCGCCAGACCAGAGAAAGTAGGGTTGTTTTCTTGATAAATGCGTGAATTTGACCATTTCCCTGTCCTGCTAAGCATTCAAAAATGTAAAAGTACTTTAAAAGTACTTTAGGATGTCTGAAAAGGTGTATGGAGTAAAAAGTACATTATTTTCTTTAGGAATGTAGTAAATTAAAACTAAAAGTCATAAAAGTAATGAATAATATATATATATATATATATATACATAGTGTCCAGTACCAGTCAAAAGTTTGGACACACCTACTCATTCTATGGTTTTCTTTATTTTTACTATTTTCTACATTGTAGGATAATAGTGAAGACATTGAAACTATGAAATAACACATATGGAATTATGTAGTAACCAGAAAAGTATTTTTAATAGTTGAGATTCTTCAAAGTAGCCACCCTTTGCCTTGATGACAGCTTTGCACACTCTTGGAATTCTCTCAACCAGCTTCTCCAACAGGCTTTTCCAACAGTCTTGAAGGAGTTCCCACATATGTTGAGCACTTGTTGGCTGCTTTTCCTTCACTCTGCGGTGCAACTCATCCCAAACCATTTCAATTGGGTTGAGGTCGGGTGATTGTGGAGGCCAGGTCATCTGATGCATCACTCTCCTTGGTCAAATAGCCCTTACACAGCCTGGAAGTGTGTTTTGGGTCATTGTCCTGTTGAAAAACAAATGATAGTGCAAACCAGATGGGATGGCGTATCGCTGCAGAATGCTTTGGTAGCCATGCTGGTTAAGTGTGCCTTGAATTCTAAATAAATCACTGACAGCGTCACCAGCAAAGCTCCTCCACACCCCCTCCTCCTCCATGCTTCATGTGGGAACCACACATGGAGATATTCCGTTGACCTACTCTGCGTCTCACAAAGACACATCAGTTGGAACCAAAAATCTCCAATTTGGACTCAGACCAAAGGACAGATTTCCACCGGTCTAATGTCCATTACTCATGTTTCTTGGCACAAGCAAGTGTCTTCTTCTTATTGGTGTCCTTTAGTAGTGGTTTCTTTGCAGCAATTTGACCATGAAGGCCTGATTCACGCAGTCTCCTCTAAACAGTTTATGTTGAGATGTATCTGTTACTTGAACTCTGTGAAGCATTTATTTGGGCTGCAATTTCTGAGGCTGGTAACTCTAACTTATCCTCTGCAGCAGCGATAACTCTTGGTCTTCCTTTCCTGTGGTGGGTCCTCGTGAGAGCCAGTGTCATCATAGCGCTTGATGGTTTTTGCACTTTTGCACAGGTCGACTGCACTTGAAGAAACTTTCAAAGTTCTTGACATTTTCCTGATTGACTGACCTTCGTGTCTTAAAGTAATGATGGACTGTCATTTATCTTTGCTTATTTGAGCTGTTCTTGCCATAATATGGACTTGGTCTTTTACCCCTACCTTGTCACAACACAATTGATTGGCTCAAACGCATAAAGAAGGAAAGAAATTCTGCAAATTATCTTTTAACAAGGCACACCTGTTAAATGAAATACATTCCAGGTGACTACCTCATGAAGCTCGTTGAGAGAATCCCAAGAGTATGTAAAGCTGTCATCAAGGCAATGGGTGCCTACTTTGTTTAACACTTTTTTGGTTACCACATGATTCCATTTCATAGTTTCGATGTCTTCACTATTATTCTACAATGTTAAAAAAATAAAGAAAAACCCTTGAATGTGTACAGTAGGCTGTGTCCAAACTTTTGACTGGTACCTTATATAACTAGTGAAGTAAAGATAACCCAAAAACGACTTAAGTAGTACTTTAAAGTACAGTGCCTTCAGAAAGTATGCATACTTATTCCACATTTTGTTGTGAGACAGCTTGAATTCAAAATTGATTAAAACAAAATTATTCAACCATCTATCTACACACAATATCCCATAATGACAAAGTTTTTAAAAAGTTTTTAAAAATGTTTGCAAATGTATTGATAATTAAATACAGAAATATCTCATTTACATAAATACCCCTGAGTCAGTACATGTTAGAATCACCTTTGGCAGCAATTATAGCTTTGAGTCTTTCTGGGTAAGCCTCTAAGAGCTTTGCACACCTGGACTGTACAATATTTGCATATTATTATTTTTTAAATTCTTCAAGCTCTGTCAAGTTGGTTGTTGATCATTGCTAGACAGACATTTTCAAGTCTTGCTATAGATTTTCAAGCCAATTTAGGTCAAAACTGTAACTCGGCCACTCAGGAACTCTCAATGTCGTATTGGTAAGCAACTACAGTGTATATTTGACCGTGTGTTTTGGTTATTGTCCTGCTGAAAGGACAAGTGTCTGTTGGAAAGCAGACTGAACCAGGTTTTCCTTCAGGATTTTGCCTGTGCTTAGCTCTTTTCCGTTTCCTTTTATCCTAAAAAACTCCCTAGTCCTTGGCGATGACAAGCATACCCATAACATGATACAGCCACCACCATGCTTTAACATATGAAGAGTGGTACTCAGTGATGTGTTATGTTGGATTTGCCCAAAATATAACACTTTGTATTCAGAACAAAAACAGGATGCATGTTTTGGAATATTTGTATTCTGTACAGGCGTCCTTCCTTTCCGCTGTTATTTAGGTTAGTATTGTGGAGTAATCACACTGTTGTTGATCCATCCTCAGGTGTCTCCTATCACAGATATTAAACCATATAACTACTTTAAAGTCACCATTGGACTCATGGTGAAATCCCTGAGCGGTTTGCTTCCTCTCCGGCAAGGGAGTGAGGAAGGACGTCTGTATCTTTGTAGTGACTGGGTGTATTGATACGTCATCCAAAGTGTAATTAATAACTTCACCATGCTCAAAGGGATATTCAATGCCTGCTTTTATTTTACCAATAGGTGCCCTTTGTGAGGCATTGGAAAACCTCCCTGATCTTTGTGGTTGAATCTGTTTGAAATTCACTGCTCGACTGAGTGACCTCACAGATAATTGTATGTGTGGGTACAGAGATGAGGTCGTCATTCAAATATCATGTTAAACACTAGTATTGCACACAGAGTGAGTCCATGCATCTTATTATGTGACTGGTCAAGCACATTTTTACTCCTGAACTTGGCTTGCCATTTAAAAAATGGGTTAAATACTTATTTTTATTTTATTTCACCTTTATTTAACCAGGTAGGCCAGTTGAGAACAAGTTCTCACTTACAACTGCGACCTGGCCAAGATAAAGCAAAGCAGTGCGACAAAAACAACAACACAGAGCTACACATATCGATGGTGGTCATGATAGCGTTTAGGACCTTGAGTGTGGCTGAGGTGCACTCACGACTAGCTCGGAAACCAGATTGCATAGTGGAGAAGGTACGGTGGGATTCGAAATGGTCGGTGATCTGATTGTTAACTTGGCTTCTGAAGATTTTAGAAAGGCAGGGCAGGATGGATATAGGTCTATAACAGTTTGGGTCTAGAGTGTCTCCCCCTTTGAAGAGATGACCGCTGCAGCTTTCCAGTCTTTGGGGATCTCAGACGATAAGAGAAGTGGAACAGGCTAGTAATAGGGGTTGCAAAAATTTCAGCTGAGAATTTTAGAAAGAGAGGGTCCAGATTGTCTAGCCCAGCTGATTTGTAGGGATCCAGATTTTGCAGCTCTTTCAGAACATCAGCTGTCTGGATTCGGGCGAAGGAGGGGGGGGGGCTTGGGCAAGTTGCTGCAGGGGGTGCTGAGCTGTTGGCCGGGGTAGAGGTAGCCAGGTGGAAAGCATGGCCAGCCGTAGAAAATTGCTTATTGAAATTATCGATTATCGTAGATCTGTCGGTGGTGACAGTGTTTCCAGTGCAGCTGGCAGCTGGGAGGTGCTCTTATTCTCCATGGACTTTACAGTGTCCCAAAACGTTTTGGAATTAGTGCTACAGGATGCAAATTTCTGTTTGAAAAAGCTAGTCTTAGCTTTCCTAACTGACTCAAGACATTTCAGCTTTTCACTTTTAATTCATTTCAAAACATTCCTAAAAACATAATTCCACTTTGACATTAAGGGGTATTGTTTGTAGGCCACTGACACAAAATCTAAATGTAATCCCTTTTAAATTCAGGCTGAAACACAACAAAATGTGTAAAAAGTCAAGGGGTGTGAATACTTTATTTACAGTTAATACTGTATTTTCACTTAAGTACTTTACACCACTGAACACTTCCAATATAATGTTTGACAATTTTAATGAATAATTGATGGAAAGGTTGAATCTGTACTTTAGGTGGTGTTCCTAAAGTATCTATATGTAGTGACAGATGCCTGTGTGCATTATATGGATACATAATCCTTATACAGTACACAATACTGTCTCAGACTGTAAAGTCAGTCTCTGGATTAGAGCAAATGTCAGGGATTATTATTGTTGTTGTGCATATTTTACTCTATTACATTTATTGAGTTGTTAAATGCACTTTAAAATACATTTTAATTCCATAACAGTGAAATATTATGGAGTACACCCATATGATAATGAAAATTGACCCTTGAACTATCACAAACTGTCTTACTCTAAAAGCACATTATGTCGACGGCACATTGGAGGAACACACACTCTCAGTTCAAATACCATGAAAATAACATAATATGGTGCTTTTTTTCAATATAATGTCAAATTTAGGTTGTTTTTGTTTATCTATTTTTCCATCTACCTCAAAATGTGTGCATCCGCCCCGCAGCAAAGCAATAGTCTGAAAGCAGCACCATGGCACTGTTTTGACCCCCCCCCCCCTTTCATATTCAACACCATAATCCGCCCCATACCAGACCACACCCTTATCCGAAGGTCACAACATCTAACAATGGTACACACTGAGTCTACATTCCACATTACAATGCACAGAGAGAGAGAGAGAGATAGGAATCCATATGGATAGATAGGCTATACTACCTCATGAGTATCAGTAGCTTCTGGGCTGGACGGTTGCCAGCGACAGTGTGAGAATCCAGGCCATCCTAGCGTCTGGCTGAGCCTCTATGTGCTATCCATGACTGCCTTGTGTTCCTCCCGGCTTCTTTCCCTTCAGTCGTTTTCCTTCACTTTTTACTCCACTCGTATGAAGACCAGTGTGCCCAGGCAGGGGAACTGGTCAACAGGGTCCAGACTCCTCCGTTGTATCCCTCTTCTCCTTCTCCACCAAAAAGCAGTTTAAAAAAAATGTTTTAAGTGTTCGCTCTTCTGGCTACTTACCATGCAGATCCCTCTTTAAGCTTTTGCTCTCCCTCTCCTTGCTCACAATCCTTCTCGCTCTCTTTCTCTCACTCTGCTACTGTTGGGGTAGTGCACTCTCTCCTATTCTTTCTGTCCTCCCTCTCCTCTCTCTTTGTCGGTCTCTAATAGTTTAGTGTTGCATATTAACACATGCTTATAGAAAGAGAGGGAGAGAGGAGTGAGCTAGCAGCCATCTGCGTGAGTGAAAAATATTTCCTCTCTGTGAGTATGTGTGAGAGTGTGTCTGTCTGTGTGTGTGTGTGTGTGTGCATGCATGCATGGGTCGGATTCTCGTGTGTCAACAAAAATGTACTGCAAGTGGATAGCAGGCAGGTAGGAGGGGGAAAGGGGTGGGAAGTAGACAGTGTGTGTGTGTGTGTGTGTGTGTGTGTGTGTGTGTGTGTGTGTGTGTGTGTGTGTGTGTGTGTGTGTGTGTGTGTGTGTGTGTGTGTGTGTGTGCGTGTGCGTGTGCGTGTGCGTGTGCGTGCGTGCGTGCGTGTGTAATTAAGTAGGTAGAAAAATATCAGTTTGCAGAAAGAAAGTATCTGTAAGACATGCTTGAACTCCTTGGCTTCTACCTCTCCAGCACTGTAACTCCCTAATTAAACATTAAAAAAACAACAGTTGACACTGACGTGTTTTGAAGTTGACTTTCTGAGTTTTATTTTCATGATGTCTAACAATTAACCAGAAATCAATCATAGAAATTCTGTCTATAGTTGGCAGTTGATGTACTTTCATAACTACTCAATATTGTACATTCAATCTTACAATGGCAACTTGTTTTTGGATAAATGACAAGTTGACACCTTTTAATCAACACATCAACTGAATACCATTGGGTGGTGTTATGGGTTCTCACTCCCTGCCTTTGAGTGCTTCCCTGCTCTGTTAAGTGTGGTGTTGAGGTATAAGGGGAGAACTATTAGTACAGTGTCTCTGTCCTAAATAGCACCTTATTGCCTACATCGTGCATGACTTTTGACAAGTAGTGTAGTGTACTACTGTATATAGAATATGGTGCCATTTGGGACACACACAGTGTCTGTTGGAGGCTGTGTCCACGTTGCATACCTGCCTCCACTAGTTGACATGTACTAGCGCACACTTCCTGCAGGCTGAATGGCAAAGGAACACACTCACAGCAATCATAACAATCAAAACATGAACGCTACAGCAGTAGAGAGAGAGAGGGCGAGAGAGAGAGAAAAGAGACAGAGCGAGAGAGAGAGAGAGTTGCCCAAGGCAATAGGAATATTTTGGAAGGGTGCGTAGAAGAAGAGGGAAAGGAGGGAGAGAAATCATTAACAGAACACCTGTCTCTCTCTGACTCCTAATAAATCAGAGGGGTTTCATCTGTCTGGATTTCTCATTTTCTGAGGGGGTCATGTTTCCGAGCGAGTGGGGAGGAAGGGAGGAGGAGATTGTTTGGTAAGATAAGTTCTCCGGCATTTTCGAAATTTGAGAACATATTTGAGATTTTATATGTGTCTGTGAATGATGTGTATAGACATTATGGACAGTATGTGAATATAAATGTGTGTACAGCAGTAGTTATATAGGATGAGCCATTACTAAAATACAGTATATATATATATAAAGTAATTAAAACAGTATGTAAACATTATTAATATTGAAATGCAAAACAGTTCGCACAAAACGGGTAACACATGCAGGAGGACTTCAATCCTATGATAGTACAGCAGTAACTCTTATACCAACAAGATAAACAAGATATGTTTTGGGTTTTATCTCCATACAAATATAGTGTAGTGATAGTATAGAAAAGCAGGACCAGTTTCACATATATAAATATTTATGTATACCTACACACAAGAGAGCAGGCGTCTGAAGAAAAGTGTAGACAACATTACTGTTTGAGTAAATCAAGCTTGTCCATTTAACACAGTGAGAGCATTACAAATCATCAGAGTTGAAGGAGGTCAAGTCATCTGCTAATAGTCAAGCAAAAAAATTGGAACAATACAAACCCACTCTCACATACTGAAAACCAGGTGGTGGCCGTTCTGGCCAATATTACCAGCAAAAAGCCACTGTAGGTGCCAGGTTTTGTCCCAGCCCAGCAGTAACAAATCTTATTAAACTAATCAGAGTTTTAATGAAAGATTATAAGTTGGTCATTGAATCAGATGTGTTACAGCTTGGCTAGAACAAATACCTGCAACCACACCGGCCCTTTGCGGATAAGTCATCCCTTCCTTAAACAAACCTAGAGACTGACCATAGACAACAGACGGAGAGCAACAGGGAAACAAATCCATTGATGGGGCCCGAAATGCAAAGGAATCTCTTATCTCCCTCTACCCCTCATCTCCATCTGTTCTGCTTCTCTTGGTGCAGAACTTCAGCACTACCGTTCTAGCTCATGTTGCCAAAGGACGCGATGCTTGCTTCGAGGCATACAGTACAGTTGAGTTTATTCAGGGAGAAGATGAGGAAGGAGAGACAACATGAGTACAGCTGTGGTTAGAACAACTGTAGAGAACACTGAAGCACACAAGAGCAAACATACAGACAGTAGACACAAAGGTGCTACATCATATTATGTTACTGAGTTAAAGCATAAAACTCATTTTACAAGACATCATCTTTTATGGATTGATAAGAATGGCCTTTCTTGTTGTCCCCCTTAAACTTCATATCAGAATATTACATACACTGAGTGTACAAAACATTAAGAACACCTTCCTAATACTGAGTTGCACAGCCCCCTTTTGCCCTCAGAACAGCCTCAATTCGTTGGGGCATGGACTCTACAAGGTGATGAAAGCTTTCCACAGGGATGCTGGTCCATGTTGACTCGAATGCTTCCCACAATTGTGTCAAGTTTACTGGATGTCCTTTGGGTGGTGGAACATTCTTGACAAGCATGGCAAACTGTTGAGTGTGAAAAACCCAGCAGCGTTGCAGTTCTTGACACAAACTGGTGCGCCTGGCATCTTACTACCAAACCCCGTTCAAAGGCATATTTTGTCTTGCCCATTCACCCTCTGGATGGTACACATACACAATCCATGTCTCAATTGTCTCAAGGCTTAAAAATCCTTATTTAACCTCTTCTCCCATTAATCTACACTGATTGAAGTGGATTTAACATGTGCCATCAATAAGTGGATTTAACATGTGGATCATAGCTTTCACCTGTATTCACCTGGTCAGTCTATGTCATGGAAAAAGCAGGTGTTCATAATGTTTCGTACACTCAGTATATATACTTAATAGAAACACAACAGACTGCAGGAGTGAGATTGTCTACTCACCCCATCCAAAACCTTCACGACAAGAAACACATCGACCAAAACGGCATGGTCAGAACACAGGGAAGCACACACACCACCACACAACTGACACGACCACAAAGAGAAACAATGGGTGAGAAAGCACCAGTCTCGTGCTGATGGGATGCGGCGAGAGAGAGAGACTACACATTCCAGGGGAAGAGCGTTATGGATGCATTAACTTAGGTTAATGTTTTATGGGTTAGGCTTTGAGCACTTGAGAATTTCTGGGGCCATATTATGACCATTGTCGTCCAGTCTTTAAACATTGCGTGTGGTTAGCCATTGCTTATGTGTGTGTATGTGTGCGTGTGCGCGTGTGTGTGTACGCATGTGTTCGTGCACAACTAGGTTGTCAACTCGGCAGACAACAGAATCAGATTTTTTTTTTTTTTTTTTACTGAGTATGAATGACAGAGCAACAAGGCTAGCCATTGGTGGGGGGGCATTTCAAAGGGTATAAAGTCTGCAATTAATTTATTAAGACCAAATTGGTTTCAGTGATAGTGTAATATGTAACTTAATAACAACGCAGCTTGCTCTTCTTATACAGCAGCTTTAGATAATTTCAGTCAAGCAGTTACTTCAACATGTCTCCTGTTTTACCACCCATAATACTCCAGTAAATTTACAGTGGATTCAATGAGTGTTCTGAGTCCCAAATGGCACCCTATTCCCAATATAGAGCACTACTTTTGACCAGAGCCCTATGGATGCCCTGGTTAAAAGTAGTGCACTACGTAGGGAATAGGGTGCCATTAGGGACTCACAACGAGTCATCAATTCATATCCTTAATGACTTACTGTACGTCTGTATAATTTCATATGAACAGGAGCACTAGCTAATGAGTAGCCACAGGTATAATATTTAACATGGATAATACACTCACTAATGTGGTAATGGGTGTTTTACTATTGGCACTGTATCAAACAATGGAGTGAGGTGAGTGAACACATAAGAGCCTGTGTCCCCCAATAGTTTTAATATGCTTTCTCTTCTTGTCTCCTTCCCCTCAAGAGGCTTTCTCTCAAATCAAACTTTATTTGTCACATGCCCAGAATACAACATGTGTAGATATTACTGTGAAATGCTTACTTAACAGTGCAGTTCAAGAAAGAGTTAAGAAAATATTTACAAAATAAACTGAAGTAAACAAGAATAAAAAGTAACAATAAAAAAAAAACAATAGCGAGGCTATATCCAGGGGGTACCGGTAGCGAGTCAATGTGAGGGGGTACAGGTTAGTCGAGGTAATTTGTACATGTTGGTAGGGGTGAAGTGACTCTGCATAGATAATAAACAGTGTGTGTGTGTCTCTGTAGCGCCTTACGGACAGATGCCGAACAGTTGCCATACCAGGCGGTGATGCAACCGGTCAGGATGCTCTCGATGGTGCAGCTGTAGAGCTTTTTGAGGATCTTGGGACCCATGCCAAATCTCTTCAAGTCTCCTGAGGGGGAAAAGGTGTTGTCGTGCCCTCTTCACGACTGACTTGGTGTGTTTGGACCATGATAGTTCGTTGGTGATGTGGACACCAAGGAACTTGAAACTCTCGACCCGCTCCACTACAGCCCCGTCGATGTTAATGGGGGCCGAACAGGCCCGCCTTTTCCTGTAGTCCTCGATCAGCTCTCCTCATGACCATTGATTTGAAAGGCCTTGGACAGGTTAAAATGGCAAGGTGGTGGAAACCCATTAAGTGTACGTTTATCACCGGTCATGATGGAAAGGAGACAAACCAGGAAGCCTTTTAAGGGATCCAGGACATATCAAAGAGTCATAAGAAGCAGATGACTTTGCATTGCTTATTTGGTAGGTCAATGATACAGCATGAAAGTGGAGGAGGTGGGGCCAATGGTGGCTTGCAGTGGGTGTGTGTGAGTGTGACTGTCTGTGTTTTGTGCATTTATTTACCCAGGAAAGTCATGACAAATTACAACACATTCCCTTTTGCAATAACGACCTGACCAACCTGACCAGCACAATGATTCCGTGCAGCAAAGCAGTGTGTGTGTGGTGAGGGTGTGTGAGCATCGCTGTGTTCCACTAACCTTGGCTGGAGGCCGAACCTCGATGACTCACCAACAGGGCCTCCTGGTTGTCTGCCAGGGCCTGCTTGGCCAGGTAGCGCTCCCTCTTCACCTTCAGCCCCAGAGACTCAGGGACGTCCGGCACCATCCAGTCTATCGCTCTCAGGACAATGAACACCACATGCTGAAGAGAGGGAGGGAGGGAAAATAGCACACATTAGCGGTGACAGGAAGGTAGAGAATAGAGAGAGAGAGACAGAGAGAGACAGAGATGGAAAAGAGGACCGAGGGTGAAATTACAGAGAAACCTCAGTGGAAGTAGAGGGATTCTGAGAAGAGCAGTATCAACAGAGTTAAGGTAATAAAATATTAAAGAGTAAAATGCCATGTGAGGATGGAGAGGCAAAGATTAGTAGGGAGCAAGCAAGCTTTAAATGATCAAAGGCACAGAATAACATACACAGGTAGTAGGAAGGGGGTAAGAACAGGGCAAGTTATGAATAGAAAGGTGGACATGGCACAGTATAACAGAAAGAATACAAAAGAGACAGACAGACAGACAGACAGACAGACAGACAGACAGACAGACAGACAGACAGACAGACAGATCCTTGCATACCTCAAAAGCGATGATGAAGCCTAACCTCACAGCCAGGAGTTCCCAGTAAATCAGAGTGTAATTTCCATTGTTGTCCCTAAAGGCTTTATATCTACAGACAACAGAGTACACAGTCAGGGTAAGAACAACAGATCAGGGTTGCCAACATCAATTGTGCCCTCTACTGGACAGACTTGGGCATGACATTTAAAACATGCTAAAACAGGAGAATTTGACTTTCATGGAGTTTTGGTATAAAAATGCTTATAGCATTTGTTAGCAGTTGGCTAGTTTAAAGGTGTCATGACATTGGCCTGTTGGGGGAGGTTAATGACCCCCATAAATAGCTTTTCCCTTTTCCCTCTCTCTACTTTACAGAGTTGATTCTTGGAAAGCCTTTGTTAACATCCAGAGTCTGGTAACAAAAAAAGGTGGGAAACAGAACCATATTTCGATAATCCACCCAGTTGAAAATATGCATTGGTACTTAATGAATATGATGTCAGATCAGTTGTTGTCTGAGACATTACTACTAATGATAGTATGGCATAAACTGTATCTTGGAAAGTCTACACATTCTAGTTATCAGATTCACATGGAATTGTTGTGTAATTTAAATGTTTAAATATGAAACTATTTGTGAAAATATTAAATGTAATTTTAGTTTCTTAATGAGAGAAAGGTTTGTCATAGAGTAAACTCCGCCAGGAGGCCCCGCCCAAGTGAACAGACATTTGTTGTAAACTATGAAACACGCCCTTCTCTTCACCACGATATAAACCTGTTGACAAAAATACTACTTTCTGTTCCAAGGACGTGAGGACTTGCGGTCCCTGCGTTAAAAGGACAAGAACATCTACAGAACTAAGCCAGCCTCAGCGTGAGCTCTGGTTGAACAACAAGAACTTAATGAAATTAGCATCGAATCTCAACGTGAAGGTGACGATCTACATGCTGGAAGGATGAATTTTGACGATACCAGCCAGAATATAGCATGAGCATATAGAATGGCAACTTGGTATGATCTTTTAAGTTTTATTCACTAAAGAAGTGACACCTCCTAGCCGTTGCGTTAGCAACAGCAGCTGTAAACGTGGGCTAGGAAAGGACAGACAAAGTAGCCATTTTACCACACAATGACGGTACTACCAAGTACCCGTTCTACCACCAGACATTCTTCACAGGACAACCCATCTACGACCAACCGATCGAATCGCAGCTCAGAGTAAATATTTATTGCATTTTTCTTTTCCAAGTGGGCGATTATTTAGAATGCATAAGATTCTGTATTTACGATAGCATAGCTTCCTAAGGCGCTTTCATTCAAACCCAACCCCCTTTCCTTTGTGTAACCAGCCGTCATTTTGGCTCCGTCCACCAGGGACGTTTTTCATGTATGACATAATTAGTATGTATGTATGTATCAATGTATGATCCATCCTGTGTTTATGTAATTCTGTGTGACTTTTTAGGTATTTAGTAAATAAATCATAAAGAAAAAATTGTATTGCTGATTCAACTTGTTAGCCAGGGTTCGTGAAGATAACCAAGAATCCTACGATGTTCAGATGAGACTGAATAAGGTGACGATTAATAATTGACTGCTACTGATGTAAAAGATTACTAGGTCTGTAAGAGTTAATTCGGAAGATAACAGCTCTATAAACATTCTTTTGTGGTGCCCCGACTTCCTAGTTAATTACATTTACATGATTAGTTCAATCAGGTAATATTAATTACAGAGAAATTATTTTATAGAATAGCATGTCATATCACTTAATCCGGCATAGCAAAGACACAACAAAGGGATAGAGCAAGATTTTGGCAATTAAGCCAAAGATCAGGGATGGGCAACTGGAGGCCCCGAGGGACGCCATTGTTGTAGGCCTGCAGATACATTTTTACAAATAAAGTAATATATTTTATATACACTGAGTATACAAAACACGAAAAACAACTGACACAGACTGACCAAGTGAATCCAGGTGAAAGCTTATCGATGTCACTTGTTAAATCCACTTCAAATCAGTGTAGATGAAGAGGGGAAGACAGGTTAAATAAGGATTTTTAAGCCTTGAGACAATTGAGATATGGATTGTGTATGTGTGGCATTCAGAGGCTGAATGGGCAAGACAAAATATTTAAGTGCCTTTGAACGGGGTATGGTAGTAGGTGCCAGGTGCACCAGTTTGTGTCAAGAACTGCAATGCTGGTGGGTTTTTTACAGTCAATAGTTTCCTGTGTGTATCAAGAATGGTCCACCACCCAATAGACATCCAGCTAACTTGACACAACGGTGTGAAGCATTGTAGTCAACATAGGCCAGAATCCCTGTGGAACGCTTTCGACACCTTGTAGAGTCCATGCCCCGACAAATTGAGGCTGTTCTGAGGGCAAAATGGGGGGTGCAACTCAAAATTAGGAAGGTGTTCCTAATGCTTGGTATACTCACTGAACAAAAATATAAACGCAACACGCAACCATTTCAAACATTTTGCTGAGTTACAGCTCATATAAGGAAATCAGTCAATTGAAATAAATTCATTAGGCCCTAATCTATGGATTTCACATGACTGGGATAACAGATATGCATCTGTTGATTACAGATACCTTTAAAAAAAAGTGGATCAGAAAACCAGTCAGTATCTTGAGTGTCCACCATTTGCCTCATGTAGTGTGACACATCTCCTCCGCATAGAGTTGATCAGGCTGTTGATTGTGGCCTGTGGAATGTTGTCCCACTCCTCATTAATGGCTGTTGTTCACTTCGATCCAGAGCATCCCAAACATGCTCAATGGGTTACATGTCTGGTGAGTATGAAGGCCATGGAAGAACTGGGACATTATCAGCTTCCAGGCATTGTGTACAGATCCTCGCGATATGAGGCCGTGCATTATCATGCTGAAACATGAAGTGATAGCGGTGGATGAATGGCACGACAATGGGCCTTAGGATCTCGTCGCGGTATCTCCGTGCATTCAAATTGCCATTGATAAACCAGGATTCATTTGTGAAGAGCACACTTCTCCAGCGTGTCAGTGGCAGTCAAAGGTGAGCATTTGCCTACAGAAGTCGGTTACGACACCAAATAGTAGTCAGGTCAAGTGGTGGTGAGGACAACGAGCATGCAGATGAACTTTCCTGAAACGGTTTCTGACAGTTTCTGCAGAAATTCTTCAGTTGTGCAAACCCAAAGTTTTATCAGCTGTCTGTGTGGCTGGTCTCAGACGATCCCACAGATGAAGAAGCGGGATGTGGAGGTTCTGGATTGACATGGTTATATGTGGTCTGCGGTTGAGAGGCTGGTGGGTGCACGTCTTGATAGGACACAGATGTCAGGTGGATGGATTATCTTGGCAAATAAGAAATGCTCACAAACAGTGATGTCAACAAATCTGTGCACAACATTTGAGAGGAATAAAATATTGTTGTATGTACACACACACACACACATATATATATATACACACACATATATATACATACACACACATATATACATACACACACATATATATACATACACATACATACTTATTTTCCACCATAATTTGCAAATAAATTCATAAAAAATCCTACAATGTTATTTTCTGGAATTTTTTTTCTCTCATTTTGTCTGTCATAGTTGAAGTGTATCTATGATGAAAATTACAGGCCTCTCTCATCTTTTTCAGTGGGAGAACTTGCACAATTGGTGGCTGACTAAATACTTTTTTGCCCCACTGAATATACATATATATATATATATATATATATATGCACATATATATATACACACATATATATATACACACATATATATATATACAGTGGAGTCAATTAATTGGTTCCCCCCTTAATCATGCCATCACTTCACATGGTTTAACAGATACAGTGCCTTGCGAAAGTATTCGGCCCCCTTGAACTTTGAGACCTTTTGCCACACTACAGGCTTCAAACATAAAGATATAAAACTGTATTTTTTTGTGAAGAATCAACAACAAGTGGGACACAATCATGAAGTGGAACGACATTTATTGGATATTTCAAACTTTTTTAACAAATCAAAAACTGAAAAATTGGGCGTGCAAAATTATTCAGCCCCCTTAAGTTAATACTTTGTAGCGCCACCTTTTGCTGCGATTACAGCTGTAAGTCGCTTGGGGTATGTCTCTATCAGTTTTGCACATCGAGAGACTGAAATTTTTTCCCATTCCTCCTTGCAAAACAGCTCGAGCTCAGTGAGGTTGGATGGAGAGCATTTGTGAACAGCAGTTTTCAGTTCTTTCCACTGATTCTCGATTGGATTCAGGTCTGGACTTTGACTTGGCCATTCTAACACCTGGATATGTTTATTTTTGAACCATTCCATTGTAGATTTTGCTTTATGTTTTGGATCATTGTCTTGTTGGAAGACAAATCTCCGTCCCAGTCTCAGGTCTTTTGCAGACTCCATCAGGTTTTCTTCCAGAATGGTCCTGTATTTGGCTCCATCCATCTTCCCATCAATTTGAACCATTTTCACTGTCCCTGCTGAAGAAAAGCAGGCCCAAACCATGATGCTGCCACCACCATGTTTGACAGTGGGGATGGTGTGTTCAAGGTGATGAACTGTGTTGCTTTTACGCCAAACATAACGTTTTGCATTGTTGCCAAAAAGTTCAATTTTGGTTTCATCTGACCAGAGCACCTTCTTCCACATGTTTGGTGTGTCTCCCAGGTGGCTTGTGGCAAACTTTAAACAACACTTTTTATGGATATCTTTAAGAAATGGCTTTCTTCTTGCCACTCTTCCATAAAGGCCAGATTTGTGCAATATACGACTGATTGTTGTCCTATGGACAGAGTCTCCCACCTCAGCTGTAGATCTCTGCAGTTCATCCAGAGTGATCATGGGCCTCTTGGCTGCATCTCTGATCAGTCTTCTCCTTGTATGAGCTGAAAGTTTAGAGGGATGGCCAGGTCTTGGTAGATTTGCAGTGGTCTGATACTCCTTCCATTTCAATATTATCGCTTGCACAGTGCTCCTTGGGATGTTTAAAGCTTGGGAAATCTTTTTGTATCCAAATCCAGCTTTACACTTCTTCACAACAGTATCTAGGACCTGCCTGGTGTGTTCCTTGTTCTTCATGATGCTCTCTGCGCTTTTAACGGACCTCTGAGACTATCACAGTGCAGGTGCATTTATACGGAGACTTGATTACACACAGGTGGATTGTATTTATCATCATTAGTCATTTAGGACAACATTGGATCATTCAGAGATCCTCACTGAACTTCTGGAGAGAGTTTGCTGCACTGAAAGTAAAGGGGCTAAATACTTTTGCACGCCCAATTGTTCAGTTTTTGATTTGTTAAAAAAGTTTGAAATATCCAATAAATGTCGTTCCACTTCATGATTGTGTCCCACTTGTTGTTGATTCTTCACAAAAAAATACAGTTTTATATCTTTATGTTTGAAGCCTGAAATGTGGCAAAAGGTCGCAAAGTTCAAGGGGGCCGAATACTTTCGCAAGGCACTGTATATGCATACAGTATATATGGCACGTTGTGTTAGCACGTTGTGTTAGCTAATCCAAGCGTATAATTTTAAAAGACTAATTGATCATTAGAAACCCCTTTTGCAATTATGTTAGCACAGCTGAAAACTGTGGTTCTGATTAAAGAAGCAATAATACTGGCCTTCTTTAGACGAGTGAGTATCTGGAGCATCAGCATTTGTGGGTTTGATTACAGGCTCAAAATGGCCAGAAACAAATACCTTTCTTCTGAAACTTGTCAGTCTTTTCTTGTTCTGAGAAATGAAGGCTATTCCATGCAAGAAATTGCCAAGAACCTGAAGACCTTGTACAACGCTGTGTGCTACTCCCTTCACAGAACAGCGCAAACTGGCTCTAACCAGAATAGAAAGAGGAGTGGGAGGCCCCGGTGCACAACTGAGCAAGAGGACAAGTACATTAGAGTGTCTAGTTTGAGAAACAGACGCCTCACAAGTCCTCAACTGGAAGCTTCATTAAATAGTACCCGCAAAACACCAGTCTCAATGTCAATAGTGAAGAGGCAACTCTGGGATGCTGGCCTTCTAGGTTGTCACCTGGAATGCATTTAAATTAACAGGTGTGCATTGTTAAAAGTTAATTTGTGGAATTTCTTTCCTTCTTAATGCATTTGAGCCAATCAGTTGTGTTGTGACAAGGTAGGGTTGGTATACAGAATATAACCCTATTTGGTAAAATAGCAAGTCAATATTATGGCAAGAACAGCTCAAATAAGCAATGCGGAACGACAGTCCATCATTACTTTAAGACATGAAGTTCAGTCAATGCAGAACATTTCAAGAACTTTGAAAGTTTCTTCAAGTGCAGTCGCTAAAACAATCATGTGCTATGATGAAACAAGCTCTCATGAGGCCCGCCACAGGACAGGAAGACCCAGAGTTACCTCTGCTGCAGAGGATACGTTTATTAGAGTTACCAGCCTCAGAAATCAGCAATTAACTGCACCTCAGATTGCAGCCCAAATAAATGCTTCACAGAGTTCAAGTAACAGACACATCTCAACATCAACTGTTCAGAGGAGACTGCATGAATCAGGCCTTCATGGTCAAATTGCTGCAAAGAAACCACTACTAAAGGACACCAATAAGAAGAAGAAACTTGCTTGGGCCAAGAAACAAGAGCAATGTACTTTAGACCGGTGGAAATCTGTCCTCTGGTCTGATGAGTCAAAATGGGAGATTTTTGGTTCTATCTGCCATGTCTTTGTGAGACGCAGAGTAGGTGAATGGATGATCTCCGCATGTGTGGTTCCCACCTTGAAGCATGGAGGAGGAGGTGTGATGGTGTGGAGGTGCTTTGCCAATGACACTCTCTTGTGATTTATTTGGATATCAAGGCACACTTAACCAGAATGGCTACCACAGCATTCTGCAGCGATACGCCATCCCATCTGGTTTGCACTTAGTGGGACTATAATTTGTTTTTCAACAGGACAATGACCCAAAACACACCTCCGGGCTGTTTAAGGGATATTTGACCAAGAAGGAGAGTGCTGCAAGAGATGACCTGGCCTCCACAATCACACTCGCAAGGTGGGGATATATTTGGGTACGCAGACCCGCGAACCACCGTGGCCCCTCATGATGAGCTCAGATTTTTTGTGGCCCCCACCCCATCAAAAATGCCCATCCCTGATGTAGATAAAGGGCTTAATTGCAAAAATCTTGCACTATCCCTTTAACAACACCAAAATGTGGATTGCAGTCACTCCTTTTCCATAGTGTAATGCTCCGGGTGTCGTGGGTGTGGAGTCAAAAGCAGGAGACAGAGAGTTTAATGCTGTGCGTCTTTAATAGCACCAACGCACCACAGGGTGCTCACAATAGGTACGTTCCCAAACACAGGGAATCAAAATGTACAACGAAAAATACACGACCAAGTACTAACACGTACCTCTACAACAGAGCCGAAGGTTACATTGAAATAATCCCGCACAACAACCAGGCGGGCCGGCTGTCTAATAAAGACAAACTAATTAAACATAAACAGGTGCTACCACTAAACATACAAGGAGGGGGAGGAAAGACAATCAGTGGCAGCTAATAGGCTGGTGACGACAACCGCCGAGCGCCACCTGCCCGGGAAAGGGAACCACCCTCGGTCGGACTCGTGACACATAGACTGCTGCCAAGCGATGGAATCACATATCTAAACATGTCATTTCACTGAACCATGCCTTTAAGTATGTACAACAGCTATACTATATCTACTATATTATGTTTCAGTGTGTATTTATGATCACAATTACCTGCACATGGGATGGCTGGTGTAGCTGGGAGGAGCATAGGCCAGAGTGAAATTAACATATCCGTTCAGATCGTTGTCAAACTTGTACTGGTAGAGCAGTCGTGGTAAGAAATCCGACGTGAAGGCGATCAAGAAAGCCTGAAAGGGGTAGTTTGATATATAAAATTATTTTATGGTACAGTAAATTAAAATGAACACAAATGATAAAAACTTGACATAATAATATTAGAATCCTTTTAATATACTGCTTAAAGTGACATTACAAAATCAAAGTTTATCAGATGTTTTCAGACCAGGTGTTGAAAAATAAATAAATACAGCACACGGGTAATGATGAGAGCACCACTGTGCGACTCACGTTGACGATGACGGACAGGTGCGACAGGGCCTCCAGGATGTTAAACCACACGCCGATGTTCTGAGCGCGCTCGGCCACAGGCCGCCGGTACTCACACACAAACTTGTGGGCATCCAGGCGCACCTCGGCCCAGTTGTTGAGTAGGGCAAAGAGCGGTGCCAGGGGGAACGCAGCCACAAAGATTGTGATGAAGCCAAACTGGAGCACTGTGGACGAATGGAGAAGGTCATAAGTTAGCAACTCTACTGAGGAAGTCGAGGGATAAGGGTGGGGGGAGATGACGGGAGGGATTTTTCTTTATTCTTATGATAATATAAGAAAGTAATGCATTGACAATACACCAACAATATCCACTTGAAAGAACAAAAAAGGAATGCACTATTGATACAGCAAGATTCACACATTTTTATGTATGCAAACCGATTTGTGTTTTTTCAGAGTGTGGTTGTTGTCTTACCGATCTCGAGGTACTCCTCAAACAGGCCCTCGCACTCCACCAGCTGATAGTCCTCCTCCCACCGCCGGGGCTCCTGGGAGTTCTGTTTTCCCCGCACCTTATTCAGCGCCCTCTTCTGTTGCCATGCCTTCACCTTACTAAGGAGAGGAGGAAAGGAGAAGAGGGAGGAGAAGAGAGGAGAGAATGAGCAAGGAGGAGTGTAAAAACCATTTAAATAGAGAGAGCATTTCTCAGCACCACCACAATGGCTCATTTGCTGGCTGGGCCAATACTGCAGTACAGTATACTACAGGCTGACCTCAATCAGGTGAACTGTGTTTCTTCCGACACATTGGTGCGGCTGGCTTCCAGGTTAAGTGGGCGGGTGTTAAGAAGCGTGGTTTGGCGTGTCATGTTTCAGAGGACGCATGACTCGACCTTTGTCTCCCGAGCCCGTTTGGGGAACTGTAGCGATGAGACAAGATTGAAATTGGGGAGAAAAAGATTTAGGTCAAAACTGTAACTCGGCCACTCAGGAACATTTACTGTCTTCTTAGTAAGCAACACCCGCGTAGATTTGGCTTTGTGTTTTAGGTTATTGTCTTGCTAAATGGTGAATTCATCTCCCAGTGTTTGGTGGAAAGCAAACTGAACCAGGTTTTCCTCATGGATTTTGCCTGTGCTTAGCTCCATTCCGTTTCTTTTTCATTCTGCAAAACTCCACAGTCCTTAATGATTACAAGCATACCTATAACATGATGCAGCCAACATTATGCTTAAAAATATGGAGAGTGGTACTCAGTAATGTCTTGTACTGGGTGTGCCCCAAATATAACACTTTGTATTCCGGACAAAAAGTTAAATGTCTTTGCCACATTTTTTGCTGAACTTACTTTAGTGCCTTGTTGCAAACAGGATGCGTGTTTTGCAATGTTGTTGATCCATCCACAGTTTAATCCTATCACAGCCATTAAACTCTGTAATTGTTTTAAAGTCAACATTGGCCTCATGGTGAAATCCCTGAGCAGTTTGCTTCCTCTCCGGCAACTGAGTTAGGAAGAACGCCTGCATATTTGTAGTGACTGGGTGTATTGATACACCATCCAAAGGGTAATTAATAACTTCATCATGCTCATCATGCTTAATTGTCTGCTTAAAAAAAAATTGGCCTATCTACCAATAGGTGCCTTTCTTTGCGTGACATTGGAAAACCTCCCTGGTCTTTGTGGCTGAATCTGTGCTTGAAACTCACTGCTCAACTGATGGACCTTACAGATAATTGTATGTCTGGGGTACAGAGATTATGTAGTGTTGGATTCTAACTTGAAATATACTTATTCCTGTCACCATATTATAACTTTGTGTATGGAAAGTTACTGGGTGAGACAAGAGGCAATTTTCCAAAACATCTTAATGTTGAATTTTAAATTCCTAAGGAAGGAGGTAAAGAGCAACAATCTAGTCAGTTCCTGATAAGGCAGGCCGGTTTCGGGGAAATTAGTACCAGGAGGGATGTGGTACTCAACTCAAGATAAGGTCAACAGTTGAAGAGAGAAGAAACCTCTGGGAGGGGGGCCAGAGAGGCCCGCTATAACAACCCTTTATCTACAGTCCACACACACTTACATGCCCATGACAATACCAATGAGAGGAACAGAGTGTTCGTTCTTGCCTAGTAACATAGACAGATTTCTATCCTAGTCATATAAGGTGACTCCGCCTAGTCAGAAATTATAAATATACAGCTTGTGTGACTTGTATGTGACTTGTATGTGTCTCTGCAACTATAGCACCTAGTGGGTTGAATAAACTTGGTTTGAGCTTTTTCTTGTCATCTGTTTGAGTTTTTACTCTATTTGTTCAGAACAGAAGGAATTCAAAAATCATGTTAAACAGTATTATTGCACACAGAGTGTGTCCATGCAACTTGTTAAGTGACTTGTTAAGCAAATATTTACTCCTTATTTAAACTTGCCATAACAAAGGCGTTGAATACATATTGACTCAAGACAGTTCAGCTTTCCATTTTGAATTAATTTGTAAAAATGTCTAACAACATAATTCCATTTTGACATTATAGGATAGTGTGCTTAGGTCAGTGACAAAAACATCTAAATGTAATCCATTTTAAATTCAGGCTGTAACACAACCTAATATGGAAAAAGTAAAGGTGTGTGAATGGACAACAAAAGGGTTGGCTAAAGCAAAGCAGATCGTGCTACCAAAAAAATAACACTTTCATGGCCAAAAAGTTACACAAAGGATGACATAGTCATAACTTCCAAATGTTCACTGAGTCTTGGATTGATGTCAATAGTAGACTAATGGAAAATTTGACATAAAGCTGCAGTATGTAACTTTTTGGGTGGCGTGATCAAATTAACATAGAAATGATGTGTTATAGATCTGTCATTCGCATTGAACACAAGTCTAAGAAGCGCTTGATCTGTTCTATGTATAGATCAATGATGAAACTCTGAGCGCAGCCCTATCCAGAAATCTGGCAATGGCTTCTGATTAAATTCAATTTTCACAGAACCGCTTGTTGCAATTTCGATAAGACTCTCTTATTCAGATATCGGTAAGTGGACTGGACGCAAGACATGAAAGGGATAACGAATGCAGTTGTTTGTGTCTTCCGTTTCTGGAAAGTACTTGCGTAATTGCGCACCCAGCTCACTCAGGTGCTTCGCTATATCACATTTGACATTGTCCGTGAGCTTGAGTTAATTTGCACACAAAAAATCATACAATGATGGAAATACCTGTGTGTTGTCCTTGTTAATACAGACAGAAAAGAGCTCCAACTTCCTAATCATAGCCTCAATTTTGTCCCGCACATTGAATATAGTTGCGGAGAGTCCCTGTAATCCTAGATTCAGATCATGCAGGCGAGAAAAAACATCACCCATATGGGCAGGTCGTGTGAGAAACCCGTCATCATGCAAGCGGTCAGACAAGTGAAAATTATGGTCAGTAAAGAAAACGTTACGCTTGTCTCTCAATTAAAAAAAGAAAGAGAAAAAAAACCTCACCCAAATGTGTAGCTCCGTTGGAAAATATGAATGGACTGTTTGAAAATGTGAAGAAAATCATTTAAAAAAAATGTGAATCGCATTTTTATTTGGCGTACCTTTGACAGCCTTGCACTGCTCTACACTATACTTGCTTGTTTTGTCACATAAACTGAAATTAATAGAATTATTAAGTGATTTCTACATAGTTCATCTTTAAGTGGAAGTTAGGATTCGCCCCAGAGTTAGAAGTAGGATAGTCAGGAAGGAAACATACGGGATAACAAACTCCTGAACATTGCTGATGAGCTGTTTCCCCACCATGATGATGAAGAGCTGCTCAGCCAGTTCAATGAGACAACCCCCTGGACCACACTGAAACACACACACGCGCAAAGTAGAGACACACAGAAATGCAGAACATCAATATACTGGTATACACTTACATCAGGTAACATGAAAATGTCTGTATGAGAACATGGCTCTTTGTATGCAAAATGGGTTGTATGTAATTTCTGAAAACTCACATCTTCATTTCTCATGCCAAGCAAGGTACCATAGTGTCCAGGATAACCTACAAACCTGCCAATAGAATAGGGTTTTCAAACCAGCCAGATACCTGTTGCATCATCTAACAATAAACACTACCTTCTATTCTCACCTTCCCTTGAAGAATGCCACATAGAAGGGAGAGGAGTAGAAGTTGACAAACTGGAATACAAACACCTTGAAGGTAAATGCATCTTCGTACTGGGTCTGTGTTCTGTGCATCTCTGTCCAAACATCCCAAAACAAACAAATCAAACAATAAAAAAAATCTTTAAACAAATATGAATCCATGAAAGTAAGAGAAAAATCTTTGAGGGTAATATTATGCATTAAATGTACTTTACAGGTATCCAAATACATATGCTGTACTGTAATGACATCACCACTTTCAATATACTACTTGGTGTTTAAATGGTCTTCACGCTTATCTGATAGACAATGTTTTTTATTTTAAGCCACTGTGATTGATGTAGACGCTTAATCTAAGTCCAAGGAAGTGGATTTCCCTGTGGGTAGATGTATTACGTGGAAGTGTATTGGCTGAAGCAGAGGGGGAGGTGTCTGAGGGTCATGTTCTTACCCCATTTAGTGAGCTGCAGTGCCAACGCAGTATAGACCTGCCCCATCAGCAGAATCAGGGCCAAATTCACCATACTGCTGGAGATATTAGCAATGTTCCCTGCCTGAGGGGAAAAAAATAAAAATACACACACACACACACACACACACACACACACACACACACACACACACACACACACACACACACACACACACACACACACACACACACACACACACACACACACACACACACACACACACACACACACACACACACACACACACACACACACACACACACACACACACACACACACACACACACACACACAACACAGAGAGAGAAAATCTAAGCTAATGTATCCAAGATGATGTATCACTCCAAGCTAATGTATAGCATCTCCTAGCATTAGCTAAATGCAGGATGTCAGCCATTATCAGGTGTTTTGAAGGGTATTCTGACCCAGTGTCAGCAGCTGTATTTATCAGAGCAGAGGGTATTGTACTGTACCTGAGTGCGCAGCACAAAACTGCCTGTGCGGTACATCATCACACTCACTATCCCACGGTACATAATCACTGACACCAGGAAAATCATAACCACACACAGCTAGGGATAGGGGTAGAAAGAAAAAAGAGGAGTGAGGAGAATACGACAATTATTAGTCCAACTACACCTTAATTACACACTTGTGTCTCAAATGCAGTTCACTAAAATGGCATCCTTTCCTGGCCTTTTCCTCATTAGTAGGGTATGAAGTTTTGCCAAATCGTTTAGTCATTGAAGCGCTTTGAGATTCTTTGAAAAGCTCTATAACAGTTCAAATAATAATTATTATTATTGTCATGTCAGTGACAGATCTGGGACCCGGCTACCCCTGACGTACTCCGCCACGTAAAAGACCATAGAACAAAGGACACGAAGAGAGTAAAACTCAGTGTCTTACCATGATGATGATGACCATAGAGCCAGTGAGCATGCGAGACAGCCGGGCCCTCTCTGGGAAGTAGGGCTCTTTCACTCCCGTCACTGGGTTGTACTCTATAGAAGGAGCCATGGCCGCAAACTCAGGCCGCGGACGCTCCTAGATACACACACACACCAATGGGGGACATATGTTTGGTGGTGAAAGTACTTAAGTAGTTTTTTTGGGTATCTATACTTTACTATTTATATTTTTGCCAACTTTGACTTTTACTCCACTATATTCCCAGAGAAAATAATGTACTTTTGATTCCATACATTTTCCCTGACACTAAAGTACTCGTTACATTTAGAATGCTTAGCAGGACAGGGAAATGGTCCAATTCACGCACTTGTCAAGAGAACATTCCTGGTTATCCCTACTATCTATGATCTGGCGGACTCACTAAACTCAAATGTTTCATTTGTAAATAATGTCGGAGTGTGCCCCTGGCTATCCGTAAAAATACAATTTTAAATTAAAAAATCATGCCGTTTGTTTAATATAAGGAATGTGAAATGATTTGTACTTTCGGTTCCTAAGTATATTGTAGCAATTACATTTACTTTTGATACTTAAGTATATTTAAAAACAAATACTTTTAGACTTTGACTGAAGTACATGCAGTACACTGAACAAAAATAAAACACAATCATTTCAAAGATTTAACTGAGTTGCAGTTCATATAAGGAAATCCGTCATTTGAAATAAATTCATTAGGCCCTAATCTATGGATTTCACATGACTGGGAATACAGATATGCATCTGCCTGTCACAGATATTTTAAAAAATTCAAAAGTAGAGGCGTGGATCAGAAAACCAGTCAGTATCTGGCGTGACCACCATTTCTCTCATGCAGTGCGACATCTCCTTTGCATACAGTTGATCCGGCTGTTGATTGTGGCCTGTGGAATGTTGTCCCACTCCTCTTCAATGGCTGTGTGAAGTTTCTGGATAATGGTGGGAACTAGAACGCGCTTTCGTACTTTGTCGATCCAAGGTATCCCAAACATACTCAATGGGTGACATGTCTGATGAGTATGTAGGCCAAGAACTGGCATATTTTCAGCTTTCAGGAATTGTGTACAGATCCTTGTGACATGGCGTCGTGCATTATCTTGCTGAAACATGAGGAGACGGCAGCAGATGAATGGCACAACAATGGGCTTCAGAATCTCGTCACAGTATCTATGTGCATTCAAATTGCCATTGACAAAATGCACTTGTGTCTGTTGTCCGTAGCTTATTCCTGCCCATACCATAACCCCACCACCACCATGGGGCACTCTGTCCAAAACATCGACAACAGCAAATCGGTTACGAAGTCGGCTACAATGCTGAACTGCAGTCAGGTCAAGACCCTGGTAAGGATGACGAGCACACATGTGAATAAGAAATAAGCTTTTTGAGTGTATGGAACATCTCTGGGATCAGCTCATGAAACATGGGACCAACATTTTACATGTTGTGTTTCTATATTTGTTTAGTATAGTATTTCAGTTTTACTTGAGTCATTTTCTAATGACAATTGAATACTTTTTCCACCACTGCATATGTTAACAAAGCAGTCTCCATATCTGTGAATAATACTACAGTAAAACTGGATAAAGATGTGCCCTTGCTCAAGAACTGGGTTATTTTACAAATATGTGACAAATCATGTGAAATGAGGCTCAACTTAGTTTTGTTGATTCTCTGTTTTTATAGTATGTACGGTAACACATATCACAGAATTGTGAAAGAATAGAAATTTAAATGAATGAATTGGCTATTATCCAGACCTCTTCCTCCTGGAAGTCCATGCAGTCCCAGTGGTGAGCCAAGGTGGCCACCTTGCGTTTCCAGTACTCCAGGAAGGTGACAGCCCAAAAGGACATGAACACACTGAAGAAGACTGTCCCGGGGTGGTCAAACAGGTAGCCCACCTGCCAACACATACACACAACATGGGCCTGTCATCTATGGATTCATTATAGTGGGACGGCTAAGCTATCCATAACGATCGTTCATTATTGTGATAAAAGCAACACATTAGGCATAGAGGTTTCAATAGGCACATCAAACAGTCACTCACACCCCCTTGTTACTGTAAATGTTCAGCATACAATACCTTAGCCATTGGGCAGATATCAGACATGTTCCAGGGCTTGCAGGTCTTACAGAGAGGACACATCAGGTAGCTGCCCCCACTATTACAGATCTCCTTGCTGTGGACAGTCAGGCACACAATCATAGACACAGACTTCACTACTTTTAGTCCAGGCTGTGTCTGAAATGGCACCCTATTTCCTATATACAGATGTTGAATCTTAATTTGACCCCTTTTGTTGCAGGAGGAAAATAATCCTGAAGCAGGAGGATTTTAATACCTGAAAAAATATTTAGAATCGATGCCAGGGGGCAGCTGGAAGCAGTGTTTGTATCCAATGCAGTACCATACCTACATTGAATCTTATGTAAGGTAGGTGCAGGCTGCAGTGCATCTCTTGTGGATTCTTATGTGGATTATAATAAATTTATATATTTGGAGGGGGTATATGTCGTTTTCGTTACGGAAAATCTTTTTTTTTTATCAATCGTTTTTTTATATGTTCAAGGCAAGCAATTGTGCCTGTGTAGTCTAGCAGTTTACCCGACACACATATGCCAGAGTGGGCATGGGTTCGAATCCGGCCCACTCCCCTTTGACTCATGGATGAATGTCTATTTTTGACACATTAATTCTGCGTGGTTACAGGGTTAATTCCGCATGGTTAAAAAAGGGTTAAAAAAGAAACAACACAAAAGGTTAACAGTTTAGGCATTAATTCCGAGGAGTTAAGGTTAGGGGCAGGCTATGGTTTGGGGAAGGCTTAAAACAGTGCATTCGGAAAGTATTCACACCCCTTCCCTTTTTCCAAATTTTGTTATGTTATAGCCTTATTATAAAATGGATTAAATAAAAACATATCCTCAGTAATCTACATACAATAACCCATAATGACAAAGCAAAAACAGATTTTTATAAATGTTTGCACTTTAAAAAAATAAAAAAATAAAAAAACGTTATATTTATCCTTTATTTAACTAGGCAAGTCAGTTAAGAACATTATTATTTACAAAGACGGCCTACCGGGAAACAGTGGGTTAACTGCCTTGTTCAGGAGCAGAACGACCGATTTTTGCCTTGTCAGCTCAGCGATTCGATCCAGCAACCTTTCGGTTACTGGCCCAATGCTCTAACCACTAGGCTACCTGCCGCCCCAATCAATACTTATTTACACAAGTATTAAGACACTTTGCTATGAGACTCGAAATTGAGCTCAAATGCATCCTGTTTCCATTGGTCATCCTTGAGATGTTTCTACAACTTGATTGGAGTTCACCTGTGGTAAATTCAATCAATCAAATGTATTTATAAAGCCCTTTTTACATCAGCCGATGTCACAAAGTGCTATACAGAAAGTCCTTGTCCATCTCGCTCTAGCGACTCCTGTGGTGGGTTGGGCGCATGCACGTTGACATGGTCGCCAGTTGTACGGTGTTTCCTCCGACACACTGGTGCGGCTGGCATTCCAGGTAAAGCAGGCAGTGTTTCAAGAAGCAGTGCGGCTTGGCAGGGTCGTGTTCCGGAGGACGCATGGCTCTTGACTGTTGACTCTCCTGAGCCCGTAAACTCACTTACTTGACAACTTCCTTCACTTGATTTGGTCCACCGCAAGCCTCCGACCCTCTGCAATAGCGTGACACCCTCTGTACGGAGCCTCCTGACCACATTTCCGGATCAAGCATAAATCGTGACCTAAGGCAGGTCACAATTTTCGATGAGGGTTGTTGATATCAATGCCTATGCATTCCATGCATAGACAACTCCAATAAAGTATTTTTTCTAAAAGTTGCTGTTATACTTCTATCAAAACTTCGATTAGATCAAATCAGCCTTACATACATAGCAAGCAAATACGTCATTACATTTTTTGTTGACAAAATTTGACACTCTCATTGACCTCCGTACAAAAACTCCTCTCTTATTGAGCAAAAGTAACAAAACAGCGTCACCTACTGGAGAACACAGATTTTTGGCCGAGATGGGTCTCTCGCTTCGCCTCTTCCTCTCTGGCAGTGCTCTCTGGCTCCGAGCTTCGTGAGTTCGTGTCCAGTGCTGGGCGATCTAGTGACAAACCTGAGCCTGCATTAGGCCCACACGTTAATTGCATTTATTTCAATGTTTTGAAGAAGTAAATTGAATAGTCTGACAATTTACACATCAGAGAAGAGTGTCTCAGCTCAACAAAATCATCTTTGATTGAGCTCAAATAGGTTCAAAGGTTCCAGATGACTGTGTGATCACGCTCTCCGTAGCCGACGTGAGCAAGATTTTTAAACAGGTCAACAATCACACGTGGGGCCAGACGGATTACCAGGACGTGTACTCAGAGCATGAGCAAACCAACTGGCAAGTGTCTTCACTGACATTTTCAACCTCTCCCTGGCTGAGTCTGTAATACCTACATGTTTCAAGCAGACCACCATAGTCCTTGTGCCCAATAAAGTGAAGGAATCCTGCATAAATTACTACCGCCCCGTAGCACTCACGTCGGTAGCCATGAAGTGCTTTGAAAGGCTGGTCATGGCTCATATCAACACCATCATTCCAAAACTAGATCCACTCCAATTCACATACCTCTCCAACAGATCCACAGATGACGGAATCTCAATCACACTCCACACTGCCCTTTCACACCTGGACAAAAGGAACACCTATGTGAGAATGCTGTTCATTGTCTACAGCTTAGCATTCAACAACATAGTGCCCACAAAGCTCATCACTGCACCAAAGACCCTGGGACTAAACATCTCCCTATGCAGGAGACTTCCAGGATCCAGCAGGTAACAACACATCTGCCACGCTGATCCTCAACACCGGGGCTCCTCAGGAGTGCGTGCTTAGTACCCTCCTGTACTCCCTGTTCACCCATGACTTCGTGGTCAGGCACGACTCCAACACCATCATTAAGTTTGCTGACGACACAATGACAACAATGAGACAGCCTATAGGGAGGAGGTCAGAAACCTGGCAGTGTGGTACCAGGACAACCACCTCTCCCTCAATGTGAGCATGACAAAGGAGATGATCGTGGACTACAGGAAAAGGATGGACGGGGCTGTAGTGGAGCAGGTCGAGAGTTTCAAATTCCTTGGTGTCCACATCACCAACAAACTAATGTAACAGATTTTTTTTGTGTTTGTGCTTTTCTTATAACTAGTTTCTGTGTTCTATTTATGTGCTCTTCTATAAACCAGTTTTTGTGTTCATGCAAGTGGCTGACTGAACAAATCCTCACTATCAGTAGCTGCAATTTGGCAGTATGCCCAGACCTTGTTTTGAGAACAAAAAAACGAAAGATATCTCAGTTTCAAGGTCTCAGCTTAGAGAGACAAAGCCTTGTGAGGTATTGGTCTGTCACATGTTATGAACCAGTTTGGTCGGTCACATGAATGAAACAAAATGGTAATGATTAATTAATTATGCTAAATCATGCAAATATAACTGTGTATAGCCGTATAGAAGACGACGGCTGGGACTGCCCAGGGGGAGCTCCTGATTGAAGTGTACTATGGTGCATTGAGTTGGTTGGAACCTCTCCAGTGCACTGACAAATGAAGGATTGTTCTTTTAAGATTGACTTCGAGTGTCCCTGTGTAAGAATTTCTACGACAGTATCATGGTCGAAACACACCTATAAACTCGCGAAGAGGGCCCGACAACGCCATTTCCCCCTCAGGAGACTGAAAAGATTTGGCTTGGGTCCCCAGATCCTCAAAACTTTCTACAGCTGCACCATCGAGAGAATCCAGACCGGTTGCATCACCGCCTGGTACGGCAACTGCTCGACATCTGACCGTAAGTTGCTACAGAGCATAGTGCGTACAGCTCAGTACATCACTGGGGCCAAACTTCCTGTCATCCAGGACCTATATACTAGGCGGTGTCAGAGAAAGGCCCAAAAATTGTCAAAGACTCCAGTAACCCAAGTCATAGAATGTTCTCTCTGCTACCACACGGCAAGCGGTACCGGAGCGCCAAGTCTAGGTCAAAAAGACTCCTTAACATCTTCTACCCCCAAGCCATAAGACTGCTGAACAACTAATCAAATGGGCACCTGGACTATTTGCATTGACCCCCTTCCCCCCACTCGGTACCGGTACCCCATGTATATAGCCTCATTATTGTTATTTTTATTGTGTTACTTAATTATTTTATTTTTTTACTTTAGTTTATTTAGTAAATACTTTTATTGTTGGTTAAGGGCTTGTAAGTATTTCACGTTAAGGTCTACTCCTGCTGTATTCGGCGCATGTGACAAAAAGGTATTTTGATTAACATCACAGCTTTATGAAATAAAATATTAAAGCCACACAATACAGGCTTTTAATCCACACCAAAGACCATAACTAAATGAACAAATGATACATAGCCTAATTATAAAACGTGGGTGAGCATCCACACCGGAGGAAATTTTATCGTTCTATATCTGTCAATCAACTGATGTCCAAAATCAAAATGTGTAACTTAATCAAGTCAGTAGGAGGAATTTAGTTAGTTATGCCAGAAGGGCATTGGCCGGTATTGAACCCAAGCTGACATGGTAGGTCTATGTGTACGCACTGAAGACAGCAACCCTAACCGCTAGACCCCAGGCCATAACTGAACTCAATTTTGAAAGTCAATTCATGACATTAGGATACACTTGACACTTCTATGTTGTATCCTAGTGGAGATCAATAGCTATATTGTGTTATTAAGCTATATAAAACGACGGTTGTTGATGTGTATGGCTGCATTTCAGATAAAAAAGTAATAGGACCTAAGCATATTTGAGGGAGAAAGAATACTATTTTGATAGCAAGCCCTGATCCCAATGACTCGATCTCCCCGCATTGAGAGAGGGAGAAATGCAAATGTTAATAAAAACAAGGCTCATTTGAATTTTCTGATAAAGCAGGAAAATTCTCTGCATAAAAATAGTGATCAAGTTAAGATCCGAAATCTGTAGTGCACTACTTTATTATTAAGTAGTGTACTATAATGGATAGAGTGCAATTTCAGACACAACCCCAGTCTGCATTTGCATGTAATGCAAAGATTATTATCCCTTGATTTCCTGCTACACAGTAAATTACCCGAGACTAAAGCTCTCTGGCTTTTATACAGTACAGTGATTGATAGCACTAATCCACAATGAACAGGAGGATTTACAATAATGCCCTTGGTCTTGTAAGAGGCTCAATGCTATTCTTCCTTCTCTCTATTATTGCATCTTTCATCTCACTTTCTCCATGTTCGCTCTTAATGTAAATCTTCTGTGATTCACCACCAAGCCATCAAACACTGATACCCGAGGAAGCAATTATCAGCATCTTGCCATGGAAACAGATTTGAGATGGAAAACACTGACCAAAATGTTTTTCTCCCCCTAACACACACATAGAAACGAACACGGACACACATGCGAGTGTATGCAAGCACACACACACACGTCTTACTATACTTGTGAGGACCAACAATTGATTCCCATTCCAAATTCTATTTTCCTTAACCCAGAATTTAACCCTAACCTTAACCCCTAATCCTAACTCCTAATCCTAACCTTAACCCTAACAGCTAAGCCTAAAATAGCCTTTTTATTTTGAATTGAGGACAGGCAAAATGTCCTCACTTCTCTGAATTTTAGTTGGTTTGCTATTCTTGTGAGGACTTCTGGTACTCACAAGTATAGTAAAATGTGCACATACACACAAACACACATATACAAACACACACAGCACAGTGAAGCAATGCAACAGACTAGGTGGTGCATGAGTACACTGAAGAGGACTCTTGTGGGTAATGCATTATGTCTGAGCAGCCTGCATGACATTTGCAGAGCCTCAGACTGTGCCTTACACTAGGCCACTCTGTTGCATAAATTATACTGGTACAACATCACTTTGATCCAGCTTTTCGTCTCTATTCATAGTAAAGATATATAATCTGACCTCTATACTGTACAGTTTTCAAACCATGAACCTTGATTACAGCCAAAGGAATGAATCTGTTAGAAAAGCATTGTAAGTGAAGGAGTTTCAGGACTTACGCAGGAGTGTTGGTCCCCATGGACATGAGTCCTGACACAAAGACAAAGGCCCCCACCACCGCCGCTGGGAGCAGCCAGGCTGTGTAGAACCCTACAGAGGAGGAACAGAGAGACAAAAACCTCCTCAACAACTCTCTATGTCAAACAATACAATGGGGGTAACTCACAAAACTGTACTGTTGTGGTAAATTGACCACATATCATAAGTGAAAAGATATTGATTTCTCTTTCATCTAAGTCTTCGTAAGTATGATGCTTGCCACTAAATCTCAGATTTTTCTGATGTGTTCAGTTTCATAACGCCCCCACCCCAAAGTATAACCATAAAAGCAGTACAGAACAAAATATTGTACTGTATCAGATTTACTATATGAGGAATCCTGCTTACCCAGCCAGGCAAAGTAAAGGGCTATTTTCTCTCCAAAGTATTCTCTGATGTGGTCAAGTGGCTGGTACTTGTACCATTTAGACCAGCGGGCCCAATACTGGAACAAGACCTGCCTCTGGTTCAGCTCATCTGGATGCACCTCATACTCTGGAAGCTCAAAGGGGCCCTAACAAACATACACGTACATACACACATTTAACAAAGACTGGTGTACTAGGCAGATGTCTTTGTGTGTGGCGGTTAGGGCTGTCCCCGACTAAAAAAATTGTGGTCGACTGAGAAGCACCCTGATCTGTTTCAATGTATTTTTCCATATATACAGTGCATTCGGAAAATATTCAGACCCGTTGACCTTTTCCACATTTTGTTACGTTACAGCCTTATTCTAAAATAGATTAAACACATACATCTACACACAATACCCCATAATAACAAAGCAAAAAAAGTTTTTACTTTTGCAAATGTATTTAAAATAAATAACAGAAATACCTTATTTACATAAGTATTCAGACCCTTTGCTATGAGACTCGCAATTGAGCTCAGGTGCATCCTGTTTTCATTGATCATCATTGAGATGCTTCTACAACTTGATTGTTCAGCTGTGGTAAATTCAATTGATTGGACATGATTTGGAAAGGAGCACACCTGTCTATATAAGGTCCCACAGTTGACAATGCGTGTCAGAGCAAAAACCAAGCCATGAGGTCAAAAGAATTGTCCGTAGCTCTCTGAGACAGGATTGTGTTCTCTGGTTTGATGAAACCAAGATGTAACTTTATTTCATTGTAAATAAATTGGGGCCTGAACAAGCGTCACATCTGGAGGAGACCTGGGGAAGTGGGGAAGTTTTTCAGTGGCAGGGACTGGGAGACTAGTCATGGTTGAGGGAAAGATGAACGGAGCAAAGTGCAGAGTGATCCTTGATGAAATCCTGCTCCAGAGCACTCAGGTCCAGGCTGGGGCCAAGGTCCACCTTCCAACAGGACAACGTTCCTAAGCACACAGCTAAGACTACGCAGGAGTGGCTTTGGGACTTGAATCCGATCAAACATCTCTGGAGAGACCTGAAAATAGCTGTGCGGCGACGCTCCTCATCCAAACTGACAGAGCTTGAGAGGACCTGCAGAGAAGAATGGGAGAAACTCTCCAAATACAGGTGTGACAAGCTTGTAGTGTTATACCCAAGAATACTCGAGGCTGTAATCGCTGCCAAAGGTACTTCATCAAAGTACTGTGTAAAGGGTGTGAATACTTATGTAAATGCAATATTTCAGTTCTTTATTTTTAATACATTTGCAAAAATGGCTAAACTTCTTTTTGCTTTGTCATTATGGGGTATTGTGATTAGATTGATGAGGGGAAACAATTTAATCAATTTTAAAATAAGGCTAACGCAACAACGTGTGGAAAAAGTCAAGGGGTCTGAATACTTTCCGAATGCACCGTATACAGACACACCCTATGTGTTAGTATAAAATCAACTATATATGCACCGAACTTGTCTGATGCTTTAAGCACACTGTTTCATTTAACAATTAAGACACACAAATTACTCAAGAAAGAGCCCGATGGTCATACTGTGTTAAAAAAAAATCCAGCGAATGCCTGAGTGACTGGCCCACGTTGTCTTGATCTCCTCCCTACTGCAGCGAAAAGGCACCACAGCACAGCAAGTCTTTATTGCGATGTCCGTGCTGGAGCTGCAACATAATTTCAGCCATTTAGTTTCTTACTTGTTTCTGACTGAAAGGTTTGGTTACCGAAATCCCTAATTTATTTAGGAAAAATTCCCTATTCCCTCAACCCTTGCACTCTGAGTGAAATTGCTTGATCCGGCATTTTGCCTTTGCATGAGGCTTGGTGCTCACAGAGTCAGTAGGCTATTTAACAAACACAGAAGGCAACAGAAGCAAGATCTGCCTTATCTCTGTAGACATATATGGATGATTTAAGCCAGACACATTTAACAGTTAGGCTATTGATTATAGACCTACTTAAATTGGAGATTCCTCTTGCCTCAATTTTCTAAGACAATTAGGCTAAGGTTGTTTCCTCGTCTCTGCTGCTCCTGCCTCCACCACATTGTTCTCAATCTTAATAAGCGGGTTAATATTTCTATTATGCACATAGCAACATAGGGAAAGGCTCCAAATCTACAGTGTACTGAAGATTGTTTCAGAACCGCGGACAGCGACCGTACCCAAACGGGAGAAAGCGCATTAAAGTAATATTAGATTTATTAGTGTTGTACCATTATTTGTACATAATATAACCATATACAATTTCATTATCACATGTCTTAGAGTGATGGACTGTGCCATCCCCGTAGCCTCCGCAATGGATTAGTCCACTGAGACAGACGTGAATTAGACAGGATTCTTGTGCACCATGCAAAAAAAAAAAAAAAAAGAAGAAATCTCGGTCGACCAACAGCCTATCGACCAGTCAACTAATGGTGTCAGCCCTAGCGGCGGTACATTAAGAATGTCTCTGACCTCATGCAAAGGAAACGCTGCAGTGTATGCCCCCTCGTTGAGCAGTCGAGCCACGCCCACCTCCGCTCTCTTCCTCTTGCCGTACACCGTTCTCGCCAGAAGCTCATACACCTGCCATGGACAGCCAATTGGCCATATGAGAATGACATAGTCTGAAGTAAAGCATTTTTGACCACATATAGGTCAGCCTATATACAGTACAGTATGTCCATCTATTCCTGGTGTACATCCATCATTATCCAACAAATGGGTAAAGATGCAGAAAGTCAATGGATGCACTCACTATACGGTGTCTCTGTGTGTTAGTAAAGTAGGTGTCATGGTTCTCACAGCCGAGGAACCTGAGAAGTGACAAACAGAGCGAGGTTAAACCTGTAGTCATTTACAACTTACAGTAACAGGGTCTTTTATAAAGGTCAGCATGCAATGTGGCTCAACTAATTGTTGAGGATTAGCAATCAAATCCGATATCAGGAAGTTTCCGGGATGTAGGGACTCACTTCTCCATCTTTGACTTGCGAAAGGCACAAGTGTAGTAGTCCAGTGGCCTGTTTGGCAAGGACTCCGCCATTAGGTTGGGAATATATAGTTTCCGAAGGATCCGGTCAGAAGTGTTGAAGTTTGGGTTTGGTTGGGCCTGCGACACAAAAACAACATTCTCCGTAACACTCCACACACCATAGTATCGGTTTTACCGTATTTTGCACTACTGTATTTTGCACTGTCATAAAGTGTAGTGTCAGCACTGACCTGTAGGGGTGCTCTCAGAATGAGCTCCTCTGCGTAATACACCAACACATCCCAAGGGGCGCTCAGGTTCAGATAATGGATGGTTTTTTTCTCGCTCGCCGTCTCCTCCTAGTGCCAAACATCAATCATTACAGAACATTCACAAAATGATTAATTATATGTTACAGTGTGCTGCAGCATATAAGCATTATTAGATTGAACAGTAAAACTGTCAACAGAGCATTAGCATTAAGAAGGAACGATTGTTATTGGGAAAGTAGAAACACTAGATCTAACCACTAAGTCTTGTGGAGCTAGGTGAGTTAGTAGTGTATATTATATGACCTTTTCCAGCAGTATGCCGGCATTCTGCAGGTTTTGGGTGAATTTGTTCCTCCATCGAGCCAGCTGAGCCTTTCTCCGCTCAGACCTGCTGCTCCCCTCCTCTGCCCTGGCTCCGACCTCCTCCGGACCGCTGGTCTCAGATTGACCCCTCCATCTGGAGCGATGCTTTCTCAGTTTCACCTCCCATACTAGAACAAAGTCTGATTCAGAATCAGTCAGACAAAGCCATAGGTTAGAGTTTGATTGGTGGCTTGTTCTTTATACTGTCTGTTACCAGGGATCTGCCACTCTGTTCCTGGAAAGCTACTGGGTGTGCAGGCTTTTATTCCAGACCTGCACTAACACACCTGATTCAAATGATTAAGGCCCAAAGTGAAGACCATAATTATTTGAAAAAAGGTGATTTTAGTGCTGTGGTGGAAACATTCAAGTCAAGCAACTTAAAGTAAAATGTAATACTGTACAGATATACAGAAAGCCTAAAAGCACCTATTTTGGTTCTTCCATCTCTAAAGTAGTTCCCCCCTAGTGGTTGTTCCGGTCGGCTACTTGTTTTATCACAGTGTATATAGATGGGGTCATCCTCATCATCGTCATTATCATCAGAAGAAGCCGCTGCAGCTGAAAGCTGAAAATATTTCCGTTATATAATGTATATCAATATGACGTCCATTTACATATCAGATAAATAAATAGGACATAAAAATGGCTGTTATGACAGTGAAATCTAATTGTGTCCTCGTGTTACTATTGTATTTGTATTCTTATTTTTAAACTCTGCATTGCTGGGAAGGGCTCTTAAGCAAGCATTTCACGGTAAAGTCTACACCAGTTGTATTCGACAAATAAAATGTGACTGATTTGGAACGAGCTGTAGCTATTGCAATAGGCAACAGCACAAAAGCTTTATTCGCAATATTGATTTTAGATTCAATCACCATAAAATAACATTTTAGTCAAAATTAAAACACTGTTTTTAGGGAAAATATTTTGGGGGGATCATATTGACATCAATAAAACTATATGAGGAGAAAGCTTGAAGTCAAATCAGCACTAACCCCCATTCAAGATGCACTGCAACATTCAACATTCTAGGTAAGTCATCATCAGAGCAGCAATAGGATGAGACCAAATCAGGGAGGGAGTGGGGGACACTTACATATCTTGGTGGGATGAAACCCCCGTTCTGCAGACTCCCATAGCTGTCTGTGGTTTGGGGTTCGCCCCGATTGCCCGTTACGTAATCCAGATCAAGCAGCACCTCCCTGTCACCTCCTGTGGCCAGGAGCAACTCCGAACCCTTCCTCAGCATGTTGAAGAAGACGAGGAGGGTCTGCGAGTGTCCGTCTCTAGTCAGTCAGTCTGCTTAGAGAACTACGAAACACAACATACATGCATAAACATACAAACTGTATGTCACATGTACTGTATATATACACTCAAACTCTGATGAAGGTATTCATGCAGTGTTGTCATGCAGGTTCATTAATTAATTGCTATCATTCAAATGAATCAAATCGGATTAAATGAAAAGGAAGAATGGATACATTATTCCAGCAAGAGATGGAGGAGTGGAGGGGCGAAATGACAGGATACTTCTACCTCAGTGGAGAGGGGGCTTGAAATAGGAGAGAATGACGGGTGGATCTGCAGTAATCTCTGCCTCTCTCCCTCGCTCTATCTCCTCCTCTCCACAGGGAGAGAGCCGAACAGAGTAGAATACCGTAATCCTCCCAGAAAAGAGGCAGCTGAGTTTTGCTCCGTCACTCTCAGCAGAGGAAACATGCACATGGCCCCATGCCAATAAATAATCTAACAACCACTAAGGGAGAGGACCAGCATTATTTTAAGGGTGGTGATGGATATAGGGCATATGAGAGGGAAAAGGATTTATCCGATCTTCCTGTCGGAGTGTACTGCCCCAATCTTATTAATACACACATTGTGTGTGTTGGTTCTCGCACACTGGTACACACTCATGAATTATAGGGGGGGGGACTCCTGCTTTTACTACAGATGAGGAAAGACAGATCCTTTGTTCTCCTTAAGAAACAATGAGTAAGTCATTACCATGACACCAACCACCAGCCAAGATTGAGGAATCTAGCCAAAGTTTACACAGCGCAACTGCATTCTCCTGCATTCTTCTGCATTCTCCTGTGTCAGAAGGAGCTCCTTGTTTCCAGTATGTCACAAACTGGTTAATGATTCCTGATTGTTACAAGTTTCTGCATTTCCTGAAAGGTAACATTACAGTTGCTAAACTTCTTGCTGAACTGTTGTTATAAACCACAGTATTTATTATTTTTTTATTCACTCTGACAAAATTGCCTCTAAGCCGTGGAAAAGGGAACAGATCAGCTGTCCAGTCTGTTTGAACACCCTGACAGACCGTACAACTCTTTGAAGTGGACACAACTTCTGCATCAGCAAATGCAGGGATGAAAGTGGAAGCAGCAGCACTGAGGTTTCCTGCTGCCGGGAGACGTTCAGCAGGCGCCCCACACTGACCAAGAACTCAATGCTGGAAAAGATGGAGAAGCTGAGGAAGATGACTCTACTCAACAGCACTCTTGGTTATCCGTACGCCAGTCCCGACATGTTTACTCTTGTAGGGTCCAGGAGGAAGGCAAAGGCTGTCAGGAGTGTAAGTGGTCCTACTGCCAGTCTCAATTTAGAGCTCATCTGAATGTCCCTCTGTTACAGAAGCACACTCTGGTGGGTGTAGTGGTCAAGGAGCTGCAGCTGGAGAAGCTGTGTCCCCAGCATGACAAACTGTTGGCCATGTACTGCAGACTTGAAAGGTGGATCTGTTCTCTGTGTGCAGCCGAGGAACATAAATGTCACCAAACTGCTGAGATGGAACATGTGGGTTTCCATGGGATTCCATTTGTATGTGGAATGTCAGAAAATGATTGTCAGCGAATAGCTCCATGAACAAGCCCTCTAAATGCACAACTGGAAAAGTGAAAGTAAATTAGAGGTGGTTGGAACGAGACTGGTCGGTATAAGAGTTCTGTCTAATACACCCAACATGAGACTCAAAATGTGGGTCAGTATGGTCATGTAACATATAACATGTAACATATTGGGGTGTTAATTGGGGTGTTAATCCTTACAAACTGAAATGTATGGATTTGGTTGTGGTTTGTTCCCAAATGAGAAACTCTAGTTAACCAACCACAATCAACTACACATTTTTAAGACATCATTGAGGATAATTGGCAGAATATACCACACGCCGAAAACCGATTAATGAAAGTTCTGGAGGCTAAATGCAAAACTGGAGAAAATGGGAAAAGTCTCCATATTGTCGTTTTAGAGAATTTGTCAGCACGTCCTATCGGCTTCACAACCGCAGACTGTGTAACCATGGCAGCCCAGAATCTCCACATCTGGCTTCTTCACCGCCGGGATCATCTGAGACCCACCACCCGGACAGCTGATGAAACTGAGTTGTATTTCTGTCTGTAATAAAGCATTTTTGTGGGGAAAAACTAATTCCCAGGTGAGTGGGCCTATGCCCTCCCAGGCCCACACATGACTCCTGCATGCTTTGTTGACTATGGACTTTCTTGTTTACCCAACCGTGGGACAGACTATGTTTGTTCCCACACTCGGGACTCTGACTCTCTATTGGTTACACGGACTCATGGCCCCCCATCCTATTCTAACCACCTCTCGCCAGCTTTGTATTCATGTTACCTGATGAAATAGATATATAATATGATCTTGTTGCCATCAAATGTCATAAATCAACATTGCAGAGCTCTCCCTGTCCTCTGCCGTGCCTTGATTCTACTGTTGCTATCCCCAATTCTGACATGTGCTCTGATATTGGTTCACTGATTTCTGTTCTCGTAAAAGCCTGGGTTTTCCTCACTTTAACACCAGAAGCTTATTAACTAAAATGGATCAATTGAAAGTGTGGGTTCACAGCTCCAATCCAGATGTGTTGGTCATTACGTCATTAAGAAAGAGTGTTTTGAATACTGATGTTAACCTTTCTGGTTATGACCTTTTTTGGGCAAGACAGATCTTCCAAAGGTGGGAGAGTTGCAATCTTTACCAAGGATCACCTTCAGTGCTCAGTTGTCTCCACCAAGTCTGTCCTCTAACAATTTGATTTGCTGGTTTTAAGCATTCAACTTCCAAATAGCTTTTTGTTGACTGTTGCTGGGTGTTATCGTCCTCCATCAGCACCGGCCTGTATCCTACCTGCCCTAAACTCTCTCCTGGCCCCTTACACTAAGTATGAATTTGTCCTGCTAGGTGATCTAAACTGGGACATGCTTAAACCACCTGACCAAATCCTAAAACAATGGGACTCCCTAAATCTTTCTCAGATTATTAATCCTTATCCCACTAGGTATGACTCCAAACAAATAAAAAAGGCTACTCTCCTCAATGTTATCCTTACAAATAATCCTGATAGCTGTCAGTCTGGTGTTTTCTGTAATGACCTTAGTGATCACTGTTTTACAGCCTATGTTCGTAATGGCTGCCGAGTGAAACAACCTGTTCTGATTTGTCATAGACACCTGCTAAAAAATAATAATGAGCAAGCCTTCCTTCATAACCTGACCTCTGTAAATTGGTACAGAATCAGCTTGAAGACACTTAGACCCTTTTCAAAATATTTTCAGTGATATTGTTAAACACACCCCCATAAAGAAAATGTGAATTAAAAACAGGTTCGGCCCCTGGTTTGACAGTGATCTTGCAGAGTTACGCCACCTCAAGAATTGCATTTGGCGAAAGGCTTGGCACACGCATACGCAGGCTGACTGGCTATTTTTCAGGCAAATAAGAAATAAGTACTCTCAGGCTATCCGGAAGGCCAAAGTTAGTTACTTTAAGGAGCAGTTCTCTCTCTCTGTGGGTCTAACCCCAAGAAGTTCTGGAAAACGGTTAAAGACCTGGAGAATAAACCCTCCTCCTCACAGCTGCCCATGTCCCTTAAAGTTGATGTGGTTGTTACTGACAAGAAGCACATGGCTGAGCTTTTTAATCACCACTTCATTAAGACAGGATTCCCATTTGACTCAGCCATATCTCCCATCCCTTCTAATGCAACTAGCCTCAATGCTCCTCCCTCTTTTCCCCCTGCCCCGTTACAAAGTTTCTCCCTGCAGCCGGTCACTGAGTCCGAGGTGATAAAGGAGCTCCTTAAACATGACCCCAAGAAACCATCTGGGTCAGATGGTTTAGACCCTTTCTTCTTTAAGGTTGCTGCCCCTATAATCTCCAAGCCTGTCTCTTCTCTGGGGAGGTTCCTATTGCTTGGAAGGCAGCCACAGTTCATCCATTATTTAATGGGGGAGATCAAGCTGATCCTCATTGTTATAGGCCTATTTCTATTTAGCCCTGTTTATCAAGTGTTGGAAAAACTTGTCAATAATCAACTGACTGGGTTTCTTGATGTCTACAGTATTCTCTCTGGAATGCAATCTGGTTTCCGCTCACGTCATGGATGTGTCACTGCAACCTTTAAGGTCTTCAATGATGTCACCATTTCCCTTGATTCTCAGCAATGTTGTGTTGCTATTTTTATTGACTTGGCCAAAGCTTTTGATATGGTAGACCATTCCATTCTTGTGGGCAGGCTAAGGAGTATTGGTGTCTCTGAGGAGTCTTTGGCCTGGTTTGCTAACTACCTCTCTCAAAGAGTGCACTGTATAAAGTCAGAACATCTGCTGTCTCAGCCAATGCCTGTCACCAAGGTTGTACCCCAAGGCTCGATGCCAGGATCCACGCTCTTCTCAATTTACATCAACAACATAGCTCAGGCAGTAGGAAGCTCTCTCATCCATTTATATGCAGATGACAGTCTTATACTCAGCTGGCCCCTCCCGGATTTAGTGTTAAACGCTCTACAACAAAGCTTTCTTAGTGTCCGACAAGCTTTCTCTGCCCTTAAACTTGTTCTGAACACCTCCACAGGTGTGACTGCTCTCCCCACAGGTGTGATTGCTACCTCTGAGGGTTTAGAGCTTGAGGTAGTCACCTCATACAAGTACTAAATCTAGTTAAATCTAGACTTGGTTTCCTCTATCGTAATCGCTCCTCTTTATCGAACAAACTAACCCTGATTCAGATGATCATCCTACCCATGCTAGATTACGGAGACGTAATTTATAGATTGGCAGGTAAGGGTGCTCTCTAGCGGCTGTTCTTTACTATTCGGCCATCAGATTTGCTACCAATGCTCCTTATAGGACACATCACTGCACTCTATACTACTCTGTAAACTGGTCATCTCTTTATACCTGTTGCAAGAGCTACTGGTTGATGCTTATTTATAAAATCTTCTTCGGCCTCACCCCCCCTCCTATCTGAGACATCTACTGCAGCCCTCATCCTCCACATAAAAATACCTGTTCTGCCAGTCACATTCTGTTAAAGGTCCCCAAAGCACACACATCCCTGGGTCGCTCGTCTTCTCAGTTCGCTGCAGCTAGCGACTGGAAAGAGCTGCAACAAACACTCAAACTAGACAGTTTTATCTCTTTCTCTTCATTCAAAGACTCCATCATGGACACTCTTACAGTTGTGGCTGCTTTGCGTGATGTGTTGTTTTCTCTACCTTCTTGCCCTTTGTGCTGTTGTTTGTGCCCAATAATGTTTGTACCCTGTGCTGCTGCCATGTGGTGTTGCTACTATGTTGTTGTCATGTTGCGTTGATACCATACTGTGTTGTCATGTGTTGCTGCCATGCTATGTTGTCGTCTTAGGTCTCTCTTTTTGTTGTCTTGTCGTGATGTGTGTTTTGCCCTATATTTTTATTTAAATAATTTTTTATTTTTAATCCCATCCCCTGTCCCCGCAGGAGGCCTTTTGCCTTTTGGTAGGCTGTCATTGTAAATTAGAATTTGTTCTTAACTAACTTGCCTAGATAAATAAAAGGTTAACATTTAAAAATATATATTATAATAATTTAAAAAATGGCTGCGCCACTGCCCAGTCATGTGAAATACATAAAGTTGAAGTCGGAAGTTTACATACACCTTAGCCAAATACATTTGAACTCGGTTTTTCACAATTGCTGACATTTAATCGTAGTAAAAATTCCCTGTCTTAGGTCAGTTAGGATTACTACTTTATTTTAAGAATGTGAAATGTCAGAATAATAGTAGAGAATGATTCATTTCAGCTTTTGTTGCTTTCATCACATTCCCAGTGGGTCAGAAGTTTACATACACTCAATTAGTATTTGGTAGCATTGCCTTTAAATTGTTGAACTTGGGTCAAACATTTCGGTTAGCCTTCCACAAGCTTCCCACAATAGGTTGTGTGAATTTTGTTCCATTCCTCCTGGCAGAGATGGTGTAACTGAGTCAGGTTTGTAGGCCTTCTTGCTCGCACACACTTTTTCAGTTTTCACACAAATTTTCTATAGGATTGAGGTCAGGGCTTTGTGATGGCCACTCCAATACCTTGACTTTGTTGTCTTTAAGCTCTTTTGCCACAACTTGGAAGTATGCTTGGGGTCATTGTCCATTTGGAAGACCCATTTGCGACCAAGCTTTAACTCCCTTACTGATGTCTTGAGATATTGCTTCCATGTATCCACATAATGTTCCCCCCTCATGATGCCATCTATTTTGTGAAGTGCACAGTCCCTTCTGCAACAAAGCACCCCCACAACATGATGCTGCCACCCCCGTGCTTCATGGTTGGGATTGTGTTCTTTGGCTTGCAAGCCTCCCCCTTTTTCCTCCAAACATAACGATGGTCATTATGGCCAAACAGTTCTATTTTTATTTCATCAGACCAGAGGACAATTCTCCAAAAAGTATGATCTTTGTCCCCATGTGCAGTTGCAAACCGTAGTCTGGCTTTGTTATGGCGGTTTTGGAGCAGTGGCTTCTTCCTTGCTGAGCGGCCTTTCAGGTTATGTCAATATAGGACTGGTTTTTCTGTGGATTTACATACTTTTGTACCCGTTTCCTCCAGCATCTTCACAAGGTCCTTTGCTGTTGTTCTGGGATTAATTTGCACTTTTCGCACTAAAGTACGTTCATCTCTAGGAGACAGAACGAGTCTCCTACCTGAGCGGTATGACGGCTGCGTGGTCCAATGGTGTTTATACTTGCATACTATTGTTTGTACAGAGGAACATGGTACCTTCAGGTGTATGGGAATTGCTCCCAAGGATGAACCAGACTGGTCGAGGTCTACATTTGTTTTCCTGAGGTCTTGGCTGATTTCTTTTGATTTTCCCATGATGTCAAGCAAAGAGGCACTGAATTTGAAGGTAGGCCTTGAAATACATCCACAGGTACACCTCCAACTGAATCAAATGATGTCAATTAGTCTATCAGATCCTTCTAAAGCCATGACATCATTTTATGGAATTTTCCAAGTTGTTTAAAAGGCACAGTCAACTTAGTGTATGTAAACTTCTGACCCATTGGAATTGTGATACAGTGAATTATAAGTGAAATAATTGTTCTGTAAACAATTGCTGGAAAAATGACTTGTGTCATGCAAAAAGTAGATGTCCTAACCGACTTGCCAAACCTATAGTTAGTTAACAAGAAATTTGTGGAGTGGTTAAATAACGAGTTTTAATGACTGCAACCTAAGTGTATGTAAACTTCTGACTTCAACTGTAGATTGGGGCATAATGAATGTATTTCAATTGACTTATTCCCTTATATGAACTGTAACTCTGTAAAATATTTGAAATTATTGCATGTTGTGTTTATATTGTATACAATTATCCCAATCTGTAATGTACCTAAATTGTTCTGTGCCATATACCTTGCTATCTAATCCTTCCTGATCTAAACGTTCCAATGGGGTGGGGTTTAAACATGATATCCTTCATGATGTTGGTCACGAGGGTGCTTAAGCAGTAACAACATTTTGTTGTGTTACAAAGTGGGATTAAAATAGATTTGTCTAATGTAAAAGTGAAAGAAAAAAATGTACATTTGTAAAAACTTTTTTTTTAACACTAATATATCTTCATATCAGAAAAGTATTCAACCCCCTGATTCAAAATATGTTAGATTAATTTTTGGCAATGATTACAGCTGTGAGTCTTTCTGGATAAGTCTCTAAAAGCTTTCCACACCTGGATTGTGCAACATTTGCACATTATTGTTTTCAACATTCTTCAAGCTTTCAACATTCTTCAAGCTCGGTCAGATTTGTTGTTGATTATTGCTAGACAACCATTTTCAAGTCTTGCCATAGATTTAAGCAGATTAAACTCAAACCTGTGACTTGGCCACTCAGGAACATTCACTGTCTTCTTGGTAAGCAACATCAGTGTACAGTGGGGCAAAAAAGTATTTAGTCAGCCACCAATTGTGCAAGTTCTCCCACTTAAAAAGATGAGGACTGTAATTTTCATCATAGGTACACTTCAACTATGACAGACAAAATGAGAAGAGAAAAATCCAAAGAATTACATTGTAGCATTGTTAATGAATTTATTTGCAAATTATGGTGGAAAATAAGTATTTGGTCACCTACAAACAAGCAAGATTTCTGGCTCTCACAGACCTGTAACTTCTTCTTTAAGAGGCTCCTCTGTCTTCCACTCGTTACCTGTATTAATGGCACCTGTTTGAACTTGTTATCAGTATAAAAGACACCTGTCCACAACCGCAAACAGTCACACTCCAAACTCCACTATGGCCAAGACCAAAGAGCTGTCAAAGGACACCAGAAACAAAATTGTTGACCTGCACCAGGCTGGGAAGACTGAATCTGCAATAGGTAAGCAGCTTGGTTTGAAGAAATCAACTTTGGGAGCAATTATTAGCAAATGGAAGACATACAAGACCACTGATAATCTCCCTCGATCTGGTGCTCCACGCAAGATCTCACCCCGTGGGATCAAAATGATCACAAGAACGGTGAGCAAAAATCCCAGAACCACACGGGGGACCTAGTGAATGACCTGCAGAGAGCTGGGAAGGCTACTTGAAATGTTTGACCAAAGTTAAACAATTTAAAGGCAATGTTACCAAATACTAATCAATTCGCCTTTTAAAAATTTAAACTTGGATTAGCTAACACAACGTGCCATTGGAACACAGGAATGATGGTTGCTGATAAATGGGCCTCTGCAGTCCCATCTAGAAATTCCATTTAAAAAAAATGTTTAAATTGTATTTTATTTTTGTAATTTTATTTTTTTAAATCAGCCGTTTACAGCTACAATAGTCATTACAACAGTAACAATGTTTACACTGTACAGTCGTGGCCAAAAGTTTTGAGAATGACACAAATATTAATTTTCACAAAGTCTGCTGCCTCAGTGTCTTTAGATATTTTTGTCAGATGTTACTATGGAATACTGAAGTATAATTGCAAGCATTTCACAAGAGTTTAAGGCTTTTATTGACGATTACATGAAGTTGATACAAAGAGTCAATATTTTGCAGTGTTGACCCTTCTTTTTCAAGACGTCTGCAATCCGCCATTGCATGCTGTCAATTAACTTCTGGGCCACATCCTGACTGATGTCAGCCCATTCTTGCATAAACAATGCTTGGCGTTTGTCAGAATTTGTGGGTTTTTGTTTGTCCCACCTGCCTCTTGAAGATTGACCACAAGTTCTCAATGGGATTACGGTCTGGGGACTTTCCTGGCCATGGACCCAAAATATCGATGTTTTGTTCCCCGAGCCACTTTTGCCTTATGGCAAGGTGTTCCATCATGCTGGAAAAGGCATTGTTCGTCACCAAACTGTTCCTGGATGGTTGGGAGAAGTTGCTCTCGGAGGATGTGTTGGTTGGTACCATTCTTTATTCATGGCTGTGTTCTTAGGCAAAATTGTGAGTGAGCCCACTCCCTTGGCTGAGAAGCAACCCACACATGAATGGTCTCAGGATGCTTTACTGTTGGCATGACACAGGACTGATGGTAGCACTCATCTTGTCTTTTCCGGACAAGCTTTTTCCGGATGCCCCAAACAATCAGAAAGGGGATTCATCAGAGAAAATGACATAACCGCAGTCCTCAGCAGTCCCATCCCTGTACCTTTTGCAGAATATCAGTCTGTCCCTGATGTTTTTCCTGGAGAGAAGTGGCTTCTTTGCTGCCCTTCTTGACACCAGGCCATCCTCCAAAAGTCTTCGCCTCACTGTGCGTGCAGATGCTCTCACACCTGCCTGCTGCCATTCCTGAGCAAGCTCTGTACTGGTGGTGGCCCGATCCCGCAGCTGAATCAACTTTAGGAGACGGTCCTGGAGCTTGCTGGACTTTCTTGGGTGCCCTGAAACCTTCTTCACATCAATTGAACCGCTCTCCTTGAAGTTCTTGATGATCCGATAAATTATTGATTTAGGTGCCATCTTACTGGCAGCAATATCCTTGCCTGTGAAGCCCTTTTTGTGCAAAGCAATGATGATGGCATGTGTTTCCTTACAGGTAACCATGGTTGACAGAGGAAGAACAAATGATTCCAAGCACCACCCTCCTTTTGAAGCTTGCAGTCCGTTATTCGAACTCAAACAGCATGACAGAGGGATCTCCAGCCTTGTCCTCGTCAACACTCACACCTGTGTTAACGAGGGAATCACTGACATGTCAGCTGGTCCTTTTGTGGCAGGGCTGAAATGCGGTGGAAATGTTTTTTTAGGGATTCAGTTCATTTGCATGGCAAAGAGGGACTTTGCAATTAATTTCAATTCATCTGATCACTCTTCATAACATTCTGAAGTATATGCAAATTGCCATCATACAAACTGAGGCAGCAGACTTTGTGAAAATTTATATGTGTCATTCTCAAAACTTTTGGCCACGACTGTATTCCAGATCAATTTGATTATATTTTTATGGACAATTTATTTGAGCTTTTCTTACAAAAACAAGGACATTTCTAAGTGAGCCCAAACTTTTGAATGGTGGTGTAATTACATACATGCATACAGCTTTTCAAACACACAATGACACCTCTTAATTTTAAAGAAACAAACAAAACTGAAGCAAAACAGGAAATAAAATAAAAGGCTGTTGAGGGAATAGCCTAGTCCTTACTCTCCATAGTCTCCGTTGCAATAAGCCATCCATCAACGTTGTTCAATAACTTTGCTTAGAACACCTGTAATCAGGTCATTAAAACAAAGTAACTAAGACCTGCTCTTTAAAAGTTAAGGTTTTAATTATTTTATTAATGTAGTCCTATTCACAAGCCTTTTTTCATACATTCATTATCATATGTACAATATAAAAACATTCAATACATGCAGGATTTAGAGTGATCAAGGGTTAGCATACAATAGATTCATCCCATTATCGTTTATGTAATAAAAAAAAACTGCTAAAACAATATACATACAGTACCAGTCAAAAGTTGATACATCTACTCATTCCAGGGTTTTTCTTTATTTTTACTATTTTCTACATTGTAGTGAAGACAAAACTATGAAACATATGGAATCATGTAGTAACCAAAAAAAGTGGTAAATCAAAATGTGTTTTATTCTACATTATTCAAAGTAGCCACGCTTTGCCTTGACAGCATTGCACACTTCTTGGCATTCTCTCAACCAGCTTTATGAGGCAGTCACCTGGAATGCATTTCAGTTAACAGGTGTGGCTTGTTAAAGTTAATTTGTTGAATTTCTTTCCTTCTTAATGCATTTGAGCCAATCAGTTGTGTTGTGACAAGATATGGGTGGTATACAGAAGATAGCCCTCTTTGGTAAAAGACAAAGTCCATATTATGGCAATAATAGCTCAAATAAGCAAAGAGAAAAGACAGTCCATCATTACTTTAAGACATGAAGGTCAGTCAATGCAGAATATTTCAATAACTTTGGAAGTTTCTTGAAGTGCAGTCGCAAAAACCATCAAGCGCTATGATGAAACTGGCTCTGATGAGGACAGCCACAGCAAAGGAAGACCCAGAGTTACCTTTGCTGCAGAGGATAAGTTCATTGGAGTTAACTGCACCTCAGATTGCAGCCCAAATAAATGTAACAGAGTTCAAGTAATAGACACATCAACTGTTCAGAGACTGGGTGAATCAGACCTTCATGGTGGAATTGCTGAAAAGAAACCACTACCAAATGACACCAATAAGAAGAACAGACTTGCTTGGGCCAAGAAACACGAGCAATGTACTCGGTGGAAATCTGTCCTTTGATCTGATGAGTCCAAATTTGAGATTTTTGGTTCTAACTGCTGTGTTTGTGAGACACAGAGTAGGTGAACGGATGACCTCTGCATGTGTGGTTCTCATCGTGAAGCATGGAGGTGGTGGTGTGATGTTGTGGGGTGCATTGCTGGGGACACTGTCTGATTTATTTAGAATTCAAGGCACACCCAGAATGGCTACGACAGCATTCTGTAGCGATTCGCCATCCCATCTGGTTTGGCGCTTAGTGGGAATATCATTGGTTTTCAATAGGACAATGAACCAAAACACACCTCTAGGCTGTGTAAGGGATATTTGACCAAGGAGAGTGATGGAGTGCTACATCAGATGACCTGGCCTCCACAATCACCCGACCTCAACCCAATTGAGATGGTTTGGGATGAGTTGGGCTACAGAGTGAAGGACAAACAACAAACAAGTGCTCAGCGTATGTGGGAACTCCTTCAAGACTGTTGGAAAAGCATTCCTCATGAAGCTGGTTGAGAGAATGCCAAGAGCGTGCAAAGCTGTTATCAAGGAAAAGGGGGGCTACTTTGAAGAATCTCAAATATATTTTGAACAATGTTGGTTACTACATGATTCCCTATGTGTCATGTCATAGTTTTGATGTCTTCACTATTATTCTTCAATGTAGAAAACAGTCCAAATAAAGATAAACCCTGGAATGAGTAGGTGGCTGAACTTTTGACTGGTACTGTAGATATAAAAACTAAATGTAAGAACTAGTCAATACAAATATGTAATCCACCATCGGCCAGCAATGTCCAACATTCAAATTACTGTTCATAACAACAAATTTCACTTAACTCTGCATATGATTCCAAGATGCTTCATATTTCCTTTCCTCAATCAAATATTGACAAACTTTTCAAATACATACACTATCTTTCAAAAGTTTGGGGTCACTTAAAAATGTCCTGTTTTTGAAAGAAAAGCACAATTTTTGTCCATTAAAATTATATCAAATTGATCAGAAATACAGTGTCGACATTGTTAAACCTCTTGAAGCTAGGGGGCAGTATTTTATGTTTGGAAAAATAACATTCCCAAAGTAAACGGCCTATTTCTCAGGACCAGAAACTAGAATATGCATATAATTGACAGATTAGGATAGAAAACACTCTAAAGTTTCCAAAACTGTCAAAATATTGTCTGTGAGTATAACAGAACTGATATTGTAGGCGAAACCCTGAGGAAAATCCAATCAGGAAGTGCCTCTTATTTTGAAACCTCTCTGTTCCTATGCATGCCTATCCTCCATTTAAAGGGATATCAACCAAATTCCTTTTTCTATGGCTTCCCTAAGGTGTCAACAGTCTTTAGACATAGTTTCAGGCTTTTATTTTGAAAAATGAGCATGAAAGATCACATTGCGTAAGTGGATAGGTGGGGGCTCTGAGTGAGATTTTGCGCTACAGAGTAAAGCGGCCATTGTACCTCCCGCTGTTATTGAAAAACCTACACACTCGATTGATATATTATCAAATATATATTTTAAAAACTACCTGAGGAATGATTATAAAAAACGTTTGACATGTTTCTGTGAACATTATGAAGACTATTTGGAATATACGTCTGCGTTGTCCTGACCACTCTTTCCTGTGGATTTCTGAACATAACGCGACAAACAAACGGAGGTATTTTGGGTATAAAAATAATCTTTATGGAACAAAAGGAACATTTGTTGTGTAACTGGGAGTCTCGTGAGTGAAAACATCCGAAGATCATCAAAGGTAAACGGTTCATTTGATTGCTTTTCTGATTTTCGTGAACAAGCTTCCTGATGCTACGTGTACATAATGCTATGCTAGGCTATCGATAAACTTACACAAACGCTTGGATTGCTTTCGCTGTAAAGCATAATTTCAAAATCTGAGACGACAGGTGGATTAACAAAAGGCTAAACTGTGTTTTGCAATATTACACTTGTGATTTCATGAATATTAATATTTTTTAGTAATATTATTTGACTGTTGCGCTATGCTATTCAGCGGTTGCTGACGAAAATGATCGCGCGACAGGGATGGTAGCGTCAAGAAGTTAATGCTTGTATATGACTATTGGAGCTGGAAACGGCAGATTTTTTAAAATGGAATATCTACATAGGCGCAGGGAGGCCTGTTATGAGCAACCATCACTCCTGTGTTCCAATGGCAAGTTGTGTTAGCTAATCCAAGTTTATTATTTAGAAGGCTAATTGATCATTAGAAAACCCTTTTGCAATTATGTTAGCACAGTTTAAAACTGTTGTTCTGATTAAAGCAGCAATAAAACTGGCCTTCTTTAGACTTGTTGAGTATCTGGAAATCAGCATTGTGGGTTTGATTACAGGCTCAAAATGGCCTGAAACTCATCAGTCTATTCCTGTTCTGAGAAATTGCGGCTATTCCATGCGAGAAATTGCCAAGAAACTGAAGCTCTCATACAACGCTGTGTACTACTCCCTTCACAGAGCAGCACAAACTGTCTCTAACCAGAATATAAAGAGTGGGAGGCACCAGTGCACAACTGAGCAAGAGGACAAGTACAATATAGTGTCTAGATTGAGAAACAGATGCCTCACAAGTCCTCAACTGGAAGCTTCATTAAATAGTACCCGCAAAACACCAGTCTCAACGTCAACAGTGAAGAGGCGACTCCGGGATGCTGGCCTTCTAGCCCGAGTTCCTCTGTCCAGTGTCTGTGCTCTTTTGCCCATCTTAATCTTTTCTTTTTATTGGCCAGTCTGAGATATGGCTTTTTCTTTGCAACTCTGCAATAGTAATTTACAACATTAACAAAGTCTACACTGTATTTCTGATCAATTTGATGTTATTTTAAAAATGGACACATTTTTTTGCTTTTCTTTCAAAAACAATGAATTTTCTAAGTGACCCCAAACTTTTGAACGGTAGTGTATAAGTACCGTAATTGTACATTTCTCTAAAATAGACTTAAGTATAGGATAGGTACCAACAAAAGACGAAAGGAGATATAAAATGACAAGTCAGTTGAAACTAAAATGTAGGACACGGTTACCCCTGGCTTGAGGTGTTGGGTCTTTTCTGCATGGGATCTAGGCTACTACATTTAAATTGTTTGTACCATTTCTAACCTGAGATGCAAAATGCTAGGATGTTGGCTTCCCACGCCTACAGAAAAAGCAGAATAGAGGCAAGACCACAATGCTCAAAGCAGAGAATATGTTTACTACTATTACTATAATGCAATGGTTAGACAAGGAACACATAGGTCTTATACTGACACTTAAACAGTGTGTGTATTATGACTTGTCAGAAGCCCAATTCTCAACAGCAGTATAAGGCCACATTCAAGAGTAATACTTTATTTGGTAAAAATTGGACATGAGGCCATTGTCTCCAATCAAATTAAGGTAATGAAAAAGGCCACATGATTATCAGGAACAACTGGCAATGAAGCTGAAAGCCTCCAGAAACCTTCTCCTGATGATAGAGCAATTCCAGGATAGCAATTCCAGGATAGCAATGGCATTGGATAAATTCTCCTCTCGCCAATAGCAACACAAAAATTGAATTTTGACATGTCTACATCAGCAATTAGCTACATTGTCAAAATAATATTTGTGAGGATGATTTGCTTTTACTTATGTATGAATAGAATATGAGGTGGGGGATAGATTGTTTCAGGGGTAAATTGGATTAATGCAATGACAAATCATATGAATGAAGTAGTATAATCACTAGTCAACTAGATTTTTGCATATGCATATGGTTTGACTGTAGTATAACTACAAGCAATGGTTTGTTGAGTCTCAACAGCGATATTACCACTTCATTGAGTGTTCTCCCAATGGGATGAAATAACTAACGACGACCTTCTCTTCTGAGCAACATCAAAACTACAGGGAGAATAATAAAGTAGGGATGCACTAATACCTCCACCAGACGTAGAACATAACAACATTGACACTTCCCACATCTTGACCAGGCCACTCTCAACATCTAAAAATGCAATGACAGACACTCACCTGATAAAGGAGTACTCACTCAAATAACAAAGACTAGAACAAAAACAATCAAATTAAAGTAAACTTATCCCCTTTATAAATTGTACACAATTACACTACCATAACAAGTCGTGTTACAAATAAACAACTATTTGCTTAAAAGTAAAACGCAACACTGAACATGAACTTTGCACACAACCCCAATGAACTTATCAGTCCCCTCAAAATCGAACAACATGGACCAAACCCAAAAGCAATGTGCAATCTCGCATTCGATGGCAAGTTAGTCTCTCCTCTCATCCTTCTTGTTAAAAGTGTATCCATGCTAGGTTAGCCCATTCCCCGCTATGATACTCCAATACTGACTTTGACCTGCCAAACCATCATAACTAAAAGTGGAAAACCCAATGGTAAACCAACATGGCTGACAAAGGCAATAGACGAGTGCTGTTAACGTCACAGTCCAAGTGGTAAACTCTCCATAGACATTCTTCATAGTTTAGGCCACTTCAAGTGACCGTCGATCCTTGAGCAAAATATCCATCACAACCTGTGCATTGGATAAGAGCGTCTGCTAAATGACTTAAATGTAATGTAAATGAGAGAAGGGTTGAGGTTTGTGAGGTATTTTTCAATAGACAGCCTATATAAGCGGAAACCAATGTATGTCTGGATTCATGGAGGGATGGGCAATGTACATTTGAGTATGGATTGATTATAATATAAGTCAATACTATACTGCGCCATACACCACACTATAAACGTTGTGCAGTCGTTAAGGTTCAAAATAACACCTTTCAAGCGAACAACGTCTTATTCTATAGGGTAAGGGGTGCACTTCCTACCCTAACGTTCGTCTCAATGACAAGAGGAAAGGCTTGATATTTGTGAAGGCCAGGAGTGTGAACTGAGATTCAACCTGACATTCGTCTCGCTACATCTGATGATGATGCGACCCCTCGTATACTTATAATCTTCATGATGTACACAAAACGGAGAGTGTGTTTCCCTCCATTTGGCTATTGTCATAATTAACATGTTTGGTGAGAATTCCATTAAAACTCTGTATCCCAAACAAATTCAATTCAATGATCGAAAGAAATCCTCATAGAAAATAATGGTCCATTTTCTATCCACTTCCAGAATTTACAAATTTTGAATGCGATTGACCCGAATCCTGGTGTTTAGAGTAGGAGTGCTAGTGAAAGCCTTTTGTCCTATATGTCCGTCCACCTGTCTGTTTGTCCGTCAGCACCAGGGCTCTCTCTGGGCGCGTCCCCGGGCAAGGCTGTCACTCCTCTGCCAGGCGCTCCTCATCAGAGCCAGGGCATCACCACAACGCTTCTGCACCAAAGGCTCTGACACCCTCCTACGAGGCAGACACACCTGGATCATCACAAGAAAATGAAAGAGGGGTGGGGGGAAAAAAGTGTGAGAACGAGATTGAGAATGAGACACAGGAAATCATGTTATTGATATAATGCTTTTACCATCACAGCAAATCCTTTCCTCTTCCATTCTTCTCTACCTTACCTGGAAAATGTCTCTCCAGACACTCTCTAGTGCCTCCAGCAGGCGGTCTCTCTCTTTACAGCCACTGAAGTACAGCACCCAGGGAGGCAGGAACTGAGCTCGGTCCGATGCAAACTCCTACACACAAAGAAAGAGAGATGGGAAGAGAATGTGAGGGAGAGGTCAAGACAAGAGACATACAGAGGGAGAGAGTAGAGAGTGAAAGAAAGAGAAAAAGAGAAAGGGAGAATGAAAGAATGTTAGAGAAAAAGAGTATGGGGCAAGATAAATAGTCAACTCCAATACCTGTCAATGCCTTTCTAATTCCCCTCAGAGATTAACACTAATATTTAATTGAAAAGAAAAATGGATGGGATGCGCATCTTTCCAGTTTGAAGGTTATGGTGTTAGTTGATAATCAAAACAGGAGGACCCAAGGCATTCTTCATATAATTTGAGAAACAGGAAAAAGTATCTGCACATTTCCAGTCAGATGCAAATGTATTTTAATAGTCGCTGAGCTTTCAGTCAGTCGACCTTCATGATAGCTCATCTACTTTTAAAATACATTTCCATCGGACTGGAAGTATGCAGGGACCTTTTCCTGTTTCTCCAGTTTAGCATTTTGCCTCCAGCACCTTTACTAATCGTTTTTGGGTGTGCGGTAGATTCAGCCTATTATCTACAATATTCTTCATATAAGTAAAATGCCTTTATAGTGGTGGCATGTTCAATAGAACAAATTCAATTTGTTCTGAGAATTTAATTGAGACACAGAAAGAAAAGACTAGAGAGCACAGGAAAGTGAGGACAACCGCCATTTGGTCAGAGGTTAGGCAGGCGTGAGGTCACTCACAACAACACAATACTCCTTGTCATCCTCCAGGCTGACAGAACTAATGTCAGAGAGCTCAGCTCCGCCCAGTGAGCGGAAGAAGCTGGTCTGGCAGTCCTGGTGGCATGTCAGCAACTCCCTGTCCGTCACCACCAGGCAACAGGGGATACACGGCGTGGGCGGCACTCCCTGGGGGATCACCTGCAGTCACAGAGAGAGGGGTAAATAATGAAAGCATTTATATTGGGGAGGGGGGGGGTTCATCTAGGGAAACCAGTCAAATATAATTCTAAAATATAGACATACAGTTGAAGTCAGAAGTTTACATACACTTAGGTTGGAGTCATTAAAACTCGTTTTTCCAACAACTCCAGAAATTTCTTGTTAACAAACTATAGTTTTGGCAAGTCGGTTAGGACATCTACTTTGTGCACGACACAATACATTTTTCCAACAATTGCTAACAGACAGATTATTTCACTTACAATTCACTGTATCACAATTCCAGTGGGTCAGAAGTTTACATACACTAAGTTGACTGTGGCTGTAACTTGTTGACTCTACCCATCCCGGTAGCGGGATAATTGTCATCAGCAACCGCTGAATAGCATAGAGCCACAGTCAAATAATATTACTAAAAAAATATTCATATTCTTGAAATCACAAGTGCAATATAGGAAAACACAGCTTAGCCTTTTGTTAATCCACCTGTCGTCTCAGATTTTAAAATTATGCTTTACAGCGAAAGCAATCCAAGCGTTTGTGTAAGTTTATCGCTAGCATAGAATAACATTATGTACACTAAGCATTAAGTAGCTAGGTCACAAAAATCAGAAAAGCAATCAAAAAAATAGTTTACCTTTGATGATCTTCGAATGTTTTCACAAAGGACACTCCCAGTTACACAACAAATGTTCCTTTTGTTCCATAAAGATTATTTTTATACCCAAAATACTGACGTTTGTTTGTCGCGTTATGTTCAGAAATCCACAGGAAAGAGCGGTCATGACAACGCAGACGTATATTCCAAATAATATCCATAATGTCCACAGAAACATGTCAAATGTTTTTTATAATCAATCCTCATGGTGTTTTTAAAATATATTTTCGATAATATATCAACCGAGTGTAGGTTTTTCAATAACAGCGGGAGGAACAATGGCGGCTTTACTCAGTTGCGCAAAACTCACTCGGGGCCCCACATATCCACTTACGCAATGTGATCTTTCACACAAATTTTTCAAAATAAAAGCCTGAAACTATGTCTAAAGACTGTTGACACCTTTGGGAAGCCATAGAAAAAGGAATCTGGTTGATATCCCTTTAAATGGAGGATAGGCATGCATAGGAATAGAGAGGTATCAAAATAGGCACTTCCTGATTGGATTTTACTCAGGCTTTTGCCTGCAATATCAGTTCTTTTATACTCACAGACAATATTTGTACAGTTTTGGAAACTTTATAGTGTTTCCTATCCTAATCTGACAATTATATGCATATTCTAGTTTCTGGGGCTGAGAAATAGGCCGTTTCAAATGAATTCACCAATTTATAAGTCGCTCTGGATAAGAGCGTCTGCTAAATGACTTAAATGTAAATGTTAAATGGGTACGTTTTTTAGCCAAAAACGAAAATACTGCCCCCTACACACAAAAGGTTAAACAGCTTGGAAAATTCCAGAATATTATGTCATGCTTTAGAAGCTTCTGATAGGCTAATTGACATCATTTGAGTCAATTGGAGGTGGTGTACCTGAGGATGTATTTCAAGGCCTACCTTCAAACTCAGTGCCTCTTTGCTTGACATCATGGGAAAATCAAAAGAAATCAGCCAAGACTTCAGAAAATAAATTGTAGACCTCCACAAGTCTGGTTCATCCTTGGGATAAATGTCCAAACGCCTGATGGTACCACGTTCATCTGTACAAACAATAGTACACAAGTAAAAACACAGTGGGACAACGCAGCTGTCATACCGCTCAGGAAGGAGACGTGTTCTGTCTCCTAGAGATGAACGTACTTTGGTGTGAAAAGTGCATATCAATCTCAGAACAACAGCAAAGGACCTTTTGAAGATGCTGGAGGAAACAGGTACAAAAGTGTCTATATCCACAGTAAAACGAGTCCTATACCGACATAACCTGAAAGGCCGCTCAGCAAGGAAGAATCCATGGCTCCAAAACCGCCATAAAAAAACCAGACTACGGTTTGCAACTGCACATGGGGACAGAGATCGTACTTTTTGGAGAAATTTCCTCTGGTCTGATGGAACAAAAATAGAACTGTTTGGCCATAATGAACATCGTTATGTTTGGAGGAAAAAGGGGGCGACTTGCACTCCGAAGAACACCATCCCAACCGTGAAGCACGGGGGTGGCAGCATCATGTTGTGGGGGTGCTTTGCTGCAGGAGGGACTGGTGCACTTCACAAAATAGATGAAATCATGAGGAAGGAACATTACGTGGATATATTGTAGCAACATCTCAAGGCATCCGTCAGCAAGTTAAAGCTTGGTCGCAAATGGACAATGACTCCAAGGATACTTCCAAAGTTGTGGCAAAATGGCTTAAGGACAGGATAAAGACCCCCCTTAAATGATTTAGATGCACTATTGTAAAGTGGCTGTTCCACTGATGTCAGAAGGTGAATTCACCAATTTGTAAGTCGCTCTGGATAAGAGCGTCTGCTAAATGACTTAAATGTAAATGTAAATGTAACAAAGTCAAGGTATTGGAGTGGCCATCACAAAGCCTTGACCTCAATCCTATAGAAAATTTGTGGGCAGAACTGAAAAAGAGTGTGCGAATAAGGAGGCCTTACAAACCTGACTCAGATACACCAGCTATGTCAGGAGGAATGAGACAAAATTCACCCAACTTATTGTGGGAAGCTTGTGGAAGGCTACCCGAAACGTTTGACCCAAGTTACACAATTTAAAGGCAATGCTATCAAATACTAATTGAGTGTATGTAAACCTCTGACCCACTGGGAATGTGATGAAAGAAATAAAATGCTGAAATAAATCACTCTACTATTATTCTGACATTTCACATTGTTAAAATAAAGTGGTGATCCTAACTGACCTAAAACAGAGAATTTTTACTAGGATTAAAGGTCAGGAATTGTGAAAAACGGAGTTTAAATGTATTTGGCTAAGGTGTATGTAAACTTCTGACTTCAATTGTATTTAGCCTATGTATTTAAGAGCTACTGATAAACAAAATAAAATAAATCTGGAATTCAAGATTTAAAATCATGGAATGATCCCTTTTCTGTAGTGAACCATCAATTTAATCTGGAGGAACTGTACTCAAAAGGTGGAAGAGAAGTAACGACATGGTGTGGGACCATTCATGCATACAAAGGTTTTGAATACTACTAGGGTATTCTGCTCCTCATGCCAAAAACATGGTCAAATCTGCATGTATAGCCATGCACGGTCACTAATTTTCCCACAGGGCTGTGAGCAAAGCCAAGCAGCCATGAGGTGAGTTTTAAACATGTGCTGGGAAGTATGTAGGTGATATGTGAGTGTGTGTGTATACACGGCGTGTGTGAGTCAAAGTGCATCTGTGTCAGAGTGCAGCGTGTGTGTCCTCACTCCTTTGGAGACTGACTGGCAGAGCACCAGCATCCAGTCGGACATGTCTCCCTCATTGTCAGCGCTCAGCACCAGAGGAGGCCGCTCTGTGAGGATCACCTGGAAGGCATGAGGCAGCTCTGTGCTGTTGGAGCGCCGGCAACCTCCACAGTGTTCACCCCTCGATTAAGAAAAAGAGAGAGTACACATAGATTGTCAAACAACAATTAAAAGATGAAGTCAACCATAGCCTACTATTTCCAATGAAATAAGAGAGGGTAAAACATTTTATTTTCATAGCAATAGATCAAATCAAATCAAAAATCAAATCAAATCAAATTTTATTTGTCACATACACATGGTTAGCAGATGTTAATGCGAGTGTAGCGAAATGCTTGTGCTTCTAGTTCCGACAATGCAGTAATAACCAACAAGTAATCTAACTAACAATTCCTAAACTACTGTCTTATACACAGTGTAAGGGGATAAAGAATATGTACATAAGGATATATGAATGAGTGATGGTACAGAGCAGCATAGGCAAGATACAGTAGATGGTATCGAGTACAGTATATACATATGAGATGAGTATGTAAACAAAGTGGCATAGTTAAAGTGGCTAGTGATACATGTATTACATAAGGATGCAGTCGATGATATAGAGTACAGTATATACGTATGCATATGAGATGAATAATGTAGGGTAAGTAACATTATATAAGGTAGCATTGTTAAAAGTGGCTAGTGATATATTTACATCATTTCCCATCAATTCCCATTATTAAAGTGGCTGGAGTTGAGTCAGTGTCAGTGTGTTGGCAGCAGCCACTCAATGTTAGTGGTGGCTGTTTAACAGTCTGATGGCCTTGAGATAGAAGCTGTTTTTCAGTCTCTCGGTCCCAGCTTTGATGCACCTGTACTGACCTCGCCTTCTGGATGATAGCGGGGTGAACAGGCAGTGGCTCAGGTGGTTGATGTCCTTGATGATCTTTATGGCCTTCCTGTAACATCGGGTGGTGTAGGTGTCCTGGAGGGCAGGTAGTTTGCCCCCGGTGATGCGTTGTGCAGACTTCACTACCCTCTGGAGAGCCTTACGGTTGAGGGCGGAGCAGTTGCCGTACCAGGCGGTGATACAGCCCGCCAGGATGCTCTAGATTGTGCATCTGTAGAAGTTTGTGAGTGCTTTTGGTGACAAGCCGAATTTCTTCAGCCTCCTGAGGTTGAAGAGGCGCTGCTGCGCCTTCTTCACGATGCTGTCTGTGTGAGTGGACCAAATTCAGTTTGTCTGTGATGTGTATGCCGAGGAACTCAAAACTTGCTACTCTCTCCACTACTGTTCCATCGATGTAGATAGGGGGGTGTTCCCTCTGCTGTTTCCTGAAGTCCACAATCATCTCCTTAGTTTTGTTGACGTTGAGTGTGAGGTTATTTTCCTGACACCACACTCCGAGGGCCCTCACCTCCTCCCTGTAGGCCGTCTCGTCGTTGTTGGTAATCAAGCCTACCACTGTTGTGTCGTCGGCAAACTTGATGATTGAGTTGGAGGCGTGCGTGGCCACGCAGTCGTGGGTGAACAGGGAGTACAGGAGAGGGCTCAGAACGCACCCTTGTGGGGCCCCAGTGTTGAGGATCAGCGGGGAGGAGATGTTGTTACCTACCCTCACCACCTGGGGGCGGCCCGTCAGAAAGTCCAGTACCCAGTTGCACAGGGCGGGGTCGAGACCCAGGGTCTTGAGTTTGATGACGAGCTTGGAGGGTACTATGGTGTTGAATGCCGAGCTGTAGTCGATGAACAGCATTCTCACGTAGGTATTCCTCTTGTCCAGATGGGTTAGGGCAGTGTGCAGTGTGGTTGAGATTGCATCGTCTGTGGACCTATTTGGGCGGTAAGCAAATTGGAGTGGGTCTAGGGTGGCAGGTAGGGTGGAGGTGATATGGTCCTTGACTAGTCTCTCAAAGCACTTCATGATGACGGAAGTGAGTGCTACGGGCGGTAGTCGTTTAGCTCAGTTACCTTAGCTTTCTTGGGAACAGGAACAATGTAGTATCTATGGGTATTTCCTAAACAATGACTTTGGATGATTCAGCAAAATAAGTGTGATCAACTATGTTTGAACCCAGTCCACTTGTTCTAACCACTTGACCCATAAAAGCTCTAGCCACAAATCCATTCTCTTGAGAAAATTACCCCACCATAAACAGACACAGCACACATGATTATGAGCAGTAACACAGTATGACTTACCCCATAGTGATGGACATCAGTGGTGTCGCATCACTCTTTTCTGTATACTGGTACAGATTCCCATTGCTGAACAAGAGGATCACATTATTGAAATATATTATTGTATGTAATGTATGAAAGAGCTATTCATATGAAATGTATGATTAGCATTATATTATTACATTTAATATTGCAGTTTCATTAAAATAAGAACATGTTAAATGGTTATTGTAGCCATACTTCAACCTGTTAAAGTAAAGTTACACAACATTCTATTACAAATGTAAGGGGCAGATATGTAAAATCGGTAACACTTAAAGCAGTCAGGTATAATGCTTTATTGCTTGTTTTAAGCATGTATGAGCCTTTATAATGTCTAATAACAAGCTGTTGTCTTGTGGCGGAGGAATCAGAATTAGTTGGGTAACATAGATAAATAAGATGTTTTATTTATCTAATATGCATATGTGAGATATTTGTCATTAGAATGTATCCTTTTGGACTATAGTGTTGGCAGTTGCATTTTTTTCTAAGCTGAGGCTCAGTCATTTGGGGCTGAGTCATTTGGGGCCCAGAGAGGGGAGAGGTCAGGATTGTCTTTTACATGTCTCTGGTGCTATGCAGAATATCAGAAAGGGAAGAGGACAGGATGGGACATTGTCTTCATATGTAAATGTACAGTGCCTTGCGAAAGTATTCGGCACCCTTGAACTTTGCGACCTTTTGCCACATTTCAGGCTTCAAACATAAAGATATAAAACTGTATTTTTTTGTGAAGAATCAACAACAAGTGGGACACAATCATGAAGTGGAATGACATTTATTGGATATTTCTAACTTTTTTAACAAATGAAAAACTGA